>NW_003456421.1:328760-331708 GCF_000151425.1 Trichophyton rubrum CBS 118892 | reverse complement strand
GAAACCGGCCTTGCACATTCCGGAGCTGTAGTGAGCAATCGAGTCAGCATTCCGCCAGAGAGATCAAAAGAAAAAAGCTGCCTCTATCCATCGGAATCCATCCGGGTAATATTGAGAAAAAAGTGCGACGTGGGGGGCGGGTTGATATTGATGTTGGCGCTGTGCTGCTTTTGTCGTGTTGCGTGGCGAACAGACAGCGAAACAACACAGGTGTTCAGAACGGGCAGAGAGAGAGGGCCACGGCGGGATCGTCAGGACGACGCAGAACTCACCCATTGTCAATGACGAGGGCAGCAACTTCCTCTACACGGGAGACAGGTTAGCGAGCAGCACAGGAGGACGGGAGGAGCACGGAGACAAAGGCTGAAGAAGGGAGAGCTGGACGGTGTCTTGCGGGTAGGGGGGGCCAGAGCTTTTGAGGGGGGGATTTGGTTTCGCAACATACCCTCCATGGTGACTGATAGTACAAGTTAAAAAGGAAAACGGGACAAGAGAAAGAGACGAGCGTAGAGTCGGCGACAGAAGTGAAGCGGCCTGCACGCGGAAGCAGGGAGATGGCGGGTTGATGGGCGTGGGAGATGGATGTTGTTGAGATTGACTGAGGGAGAAGAAGAGAGACGGTGGTGGAAGAAGGAGAGGAAGAAGAAGGACGCAGGCCGGTTTGGTGGAGAGAGCAGGGCGAAGCGGGCTTAGTGAGGTTTTAGTGTGGGAAGCCAGCAGACCTCCTGGTTGGCTCGTTCGAGGGGCGGCAGCCTCGTCCTTCGCCGTTTACCTCGTAGAAGTCAGGATGCTGATGAAGACGATGATGAAGCTGATGGTGCTGATGATGGTGGTAGAAGTCGGTCTGGTGCTGGCAGCGATGTTATTATAGACTTGCTGCTGCCTAGTCGTCGTCATGCGTGGCAGGAATATGGCTGCCTCCGTCTACTGCTGCTACGATGGCCAATGTACATGGCCTGCTGTATCGTCACTCCGGCCGCTGATGCCATGGCGCTGTGCCAGGTAGATGCATTAATTACCGTCCGCTGGCGCTCTGCTGGAGGGAAATGTCGCTGCCTGTGGAGGACGCTGCTCCCAGGCGCTTCATGTTATGGCCCTGGACTGGAGAATGATGCTGCCTAGCCTGTGCCTCTCCCTCTGCTCGCCCACCGCCAGCTAGCTCAGCTCACTAAACCACAAGCCTGCTCAATAGTTGCGTAGGGGGCTACGTAATAATTACTGCTCGACCCAGCATCACCCCAAGTCCCAACATATTCCAGCTTGATGTCTCTCTCCCTCTCTCTCTCTGCCTTCATTGCCTGCTTCATCTCTGGCCCCTTTACTTAGTTACTTTAAAACTACTGGTCACGTGAAGCTGGTCTGCAAAAGGGGCTCAACGATATCAACACGGCGAGAAGAAGATATCAGAAAAGAGAAGAAGCACGGAGTACGGAGTACAGTCTAAGGGGAAGACGATGCAGTAGCTTCTCACGTCGATACCCTTCAGCCGAAGAGCGGAGGAATGGACTCCTGAAGACTGCATCCAATGCTCGAAGGCGCCGGCAGCAGTTCCGCCCAACAGTTCGTTGCTGCCGGCGTACAATCACGCTGCCCATGCTACCGGCGTTCCGGAGTCGGGGGCAAGGAGTCTCGTTTTTGCGAGCAGCCTTGCCCAACAGTTCATTCGAGCACGGACATGTTCGCAGGGATGGGGGTGAACGGACGGGTTTATCTGATCTTCGATCTGCAAAAGTCTGCCTCACGTCCTTCTGATCCTCATCCATACACCTGTCCCGCTTAGTCGTTATCAAATGCCATGAAAGAACTGCTACCTCTTTTTCCCTATACCATCTCGGGTGCTCTAGTATTTCATCGTGCTTTTTTTATTTGAATTGACTTGACAGGCCATCACTCGGCTTCATTTTCAGGGGTGCGATTGCCTTCCACTTTTACATCTTTTCCGGCCTGATATGTTGATCTTTCTCTTCCGTATACCTGGTCCAGATCAGCTATAGAAATACAGCCATGATGCTGCAGCAACTTTATACCCAGCTGCCATCGTCCTTTTTCTAGGTCATCCTCCAGTCGAAGAACAGCCAGCACTTTTGATAAAAATAATTGCTTATGTAATCCTGGATCTAACTAAAGTGGACCGATCGAAGCTTATCGAATATCGCGGGTTCTTCATGAAGTTGCTTGTTCACTGCAAACAATTTTTTTTTTCGGGCAATTCAAATAACAAGTCAAGGGATTTTGTGACTGAGACTCACGAGTTGTACCCTCTGTCGGCCCATTCCTTATATCGATAACGAGCTACTTTCCTAATATTCAGTGCTAGGCCAACACTCACAGCCATGGACCCCTCGTTGAATAATCTCCTCAAATGGAGTATCGAGAACACTCCCGCGGCCAACGGCCAGCCAAACGGAACCGAACCATCAGCCCATAGACAACCCATTGATGCGGAAGCCCTCCAGCGCCTACTAGCAAACACCCCATCAGACGCAGAGCTCATGAAAACTGCAATGGAAGTCGTGCGGTCCTCCGAAACAACGTTGGAAAATAAGCTTATCGCCTTTGACAATTTTGAGCAGTTGGTTGAGAATCTGGATAATGCGAATAATATGGACCCCATAGGCCTTTGGCCTCCGCTGGTAGAGACGTTGAAGGACGAGGAGGCTGAGATACGGAAAATGGCCGCATGGTGTGTTGGAACAGCAGTTCAGAATAATGAAAAGTCTCAAGAGAAGGTGTGTTCTCGGCTCCTACGATTTTTTTTTTTTTTTTTTTTTTTTTTTTTTTTTTTTTTTTTTTTTTTTGTAACTGTTACTAACGTATCGTTTAGGCCCTGGAAGCAAAGGTTATTCCAGAGTTAGTTCGAATGGCCAGGGAGGACAGCGATACCACTGTCCGCCGCAAGGCCGTGTACGCTATATCCTCGTGTGTGCGGAACTACCAGCCTGCCCTGG
>NW_003456421.1:251820-328605 GCF_000151425.1 Trichophyton rubrum CBS 118892 | reverse complement strand
AAAAAACAACATCTTTTTCAACAATCGCGAGAGCTATACCGTCACAAGATACCCGACTGAGGAAAATACTTTCCTTTCCTCATGAGGCCTGTTTCCCAGGGACTGCCTGGATAGTATGGCAAGGAGAGCATCCCTAGCCGTCAGGAAGCCCATCCTATAAGTCTTCCTAGAAGGTATTGCCTCAAGATGGAAACTCGGAGAATCTTACACCTGCATCTAGTCAGCTGGGCTGACCTATAGCTATTTTTGTCACGTCAATAGAAAAGTGAGGTCAGACGTGATAATTGGCCAAACGATCATGAGTTAAACCGTCTAATGACAATACCCATTTTTCTCAGAGCATCTCAATTCTTATCGCATTAAACAACCCTTACGTCAAATAGATAGTCTGAGGTGCTCTTTCTGAAAATGCGATGCACGGAGAGTAGTTTATAATAGTATCATTACTCAAAATATTCTACAAGAGGAACAATAAATACGAAACAGGAAAACATGGATAACATAACGATGGAAACAAGCCGAACAGAGTGAACTCGAAGACGATGGCTCCGGTATTATAGAGCAAGGGTATAGGTATAGTCATCTTCCATATTTTGTGCAATCCACAGGACGGCAGAGCTAAGAAAAAGGACAATACTTGATTAGCTTTGAAGAATAGACAATTCATACTTCAGCTACAAAACTCACCTCATCATCACCAGTGCGTTAGCAACGACGTTCGCAATACCAAAGTAAAGTGTCTGTAGCGGGTAACCGTGGATGACGTATTTCAGAACCAGGACCGTCTAGAAGGCAAATGTTAATATATCGACAAAACAACATTCACAGCCGGACAAAAGAGGGCAGAACGTACTACACTCCCAGCCAGTCCACCAGCCAACAACGCAAAGCCCAAGAATAGCACAAATCTCGCCTTCCAGGCCACGCTATCCCCAGAATAGCTGAAGCTATCTGCACTCAGGCGCGACTTTTCAATAGAGTTGATGACGAGCATCCCCAAGGCAGAGCAGATGCCGGGGATCCAGTCTACGAACTTCACATGCACCTCTGAACCATTTTTGGGGCTGTGAGAGAATGAAGCTGCGTCGATAAGGAAGAAGAGGCCGATGGAGAACTAGATGGAGGTGAGATGATATGTTAGCCTGATGGGTCTTTGGAAGCTCGAGAACGTGTGGAACAGCAGAATAATAGGGTAGATGGCAGCCGGTGAAGGAAAAAAAGGGGAGCAGAGATCCGTACTAATGCACCAGAGGCATATATGCCAGATGTACGAGTGTTGGCATTGTTAAACCACTTGGTAAACCGGAATAGACGGTTGTCTGAGTCGTCCATGGTGGAAGTATCCGTGTAGTCAGTCGTGGGATATCCGGGGTTCTAAATGTTTGACAAATCAAGCAGATTTGGGAGTTTCTCGGAGATGCACAAGTTAGAAATGACAGCCAGCCCTTGTCAGGGTCAATGTTGAGTATGCGGTTGTTATGCCTTTGGTCAACCAACGCCGGCTTCCTGCAAAAGCGCATCACGGGCGCCTGAAAGCCAAAACGTCACTAGCTTATGTAATAATTATTAGTCACGTGGTACAATATGCAGAGTTGGATAAAGATTTTTTTTCAAAGTCAATGTTGAGAAGCATCAACGAAGCAAAGGCTGGAGGCCATTTACTTTCCAGAACTCAGCACCACTCATTGATGCCTTATACCCACCTATTTAGCTGATTGTAAATCAACTGGATAGAAGTTGACGGCATGAAAACACCAACACCTATTCTATTCGGGGAATGGAAGAAATCTCCAATCTAAATCTTCAATATCGGTTTCTGTTACCCTACTTTACATGACGAAGAATGATGAGAACAGCTTATTCTACATGAGTATACTATACCTTTGCTTTATTTAATTATACCCCTTAAACTAGGACATCAATCTGAGGATGGGTTAATGTCTATTCCCTAGAGGTAGATACATGTGTCTGGCTGAAGGAGTGCTCATGCTTCAAATACATCTACCTTTTAATAAATTTCCTATACTCTATAAAAGCGCCTCCTTCTGTTTGGCTACATATGATCTGTACTGTAGTATATCTTATACTGGCCTCTTGCTAGATGTTTCTCTAGACACAAATACCATAGGTGGCCTTTTTTTGTTACTGGCTGGAACATCTGGAACACCTATCTGGAAGGTCAACGTGACTGTTTAAGCCAGTCACTTATGCGAGATGAATCCTCGCTTAGCATTAGCGCGTTTGCTGCACGTGAGAGAAGGTATAAATACCTCCTGCTCTCTTAATTCTTTTGTGACTTTTCTTTCTTCCTTCTTTCCCCCCTCTCTTTCTTCCGTAAATCCCACCATCCTACTCACAAATCCTCCTCTCATGCTTGCTAGTGGCTGACTTGAATATAAATTTTATCTGCCTCCTTTCAATAGGCAATACATAAATGCCATTATAAGAACTTCAATATTTAGAAGTTATAGGCATTTCCTGGTGTAGGCCAGAGACTGGTCTTCACGCAAGACCCGACTCCAGTCATACTGGCTGGGGTCGCTGGGCTTTATAAAATATAATAAAGTACCATTATTAGGTACGGTATATAAAAAGCCCAGAGAGTGGTCTATACCTTTTTGGAATTGCCTTTAAAAGCACCCCTTCAGCAAATGCTGATATATAAAAAGCTTTATATGCTTTTAAAACATTCTCCAGTTCCTGGAGCAGATGCTCTGGGATATTCTACCCTATGAAGCTCGGTGGTATGGCTCGTGCCCTTCTCTTGCCTTTTCCTATCTGTACTGACAAGTCATCTCGGTAGGTAAAAATCCTAATAGGATAAATAAAGGGCTTGCCCAAATGGGCGACTAGGCCCACCTCAGTTTGTGGACTCATCTGGTGCTTTGCTGATATAAATATCAGGTATTTACCCCTTGATCTCGGTGCTTATATACTAGAATAGGAGATAACTAATGTTTCTTTGAATAGCACCTCAGTTTTTCCGTTCTCTCGCGACGGCCTGCGGGCGCTATTTAATTAGTATTCCCAAAAGATACCCCAAAGGTTAGTGCAATCAGACCTTCAGTGCTCACTTGAGTCACTTGTTTTCACTTACTAACAGTCTGAGGGGCATGAAGAACAAGGAACCATTTTATTTTTCAAAACATGATTATTATGGCCATGAATATATGGCAGGACAGGGTAGAAAGCCCATCTGCATTAGCAGATGACAAAAAATTGTTTATTTCTTACTTTAATTGTATATATATAATATTATACCATCTATTACATTACATACTTCTACCTACTTCTAATACTCCCTGCCTTTGCTTAGTGGGTATCTTCTTCGGCGGCGGTAATGGCTAAATGTGTCCTGATCTCGGTAGAAGGAAGGCAAAAACGTGAATAAGGAACCGGGCGGTTGCATTCATCAATCATTAATATATCATTACACGTGCTTGATTACTCCCCTTCCGACAATTCACAGAATAGCTTTAGAACGGAGTCTATCGTGGACATCGCCTTATCTTTCCCTAAGACAGGGATATCATTGGCATAAGCTGAACTTCCTGACAGCCCGATGTTTTGAACGGAGGGTTTTAAAAAACGCCTCAAAGCAAATGTAGAAGCACGGTATGTGGCATGATACATCTCTTTAAACCCAGTATCATCATTTCCGTCAACTTCTGGTCGGGCAGGTTCTCCACCATCAAAACCATCCATATGGTTTATTGTGTCCAACTTTCCTATGTCGTCAAAGGGAGGAAGATTCCCAGGGCCAGAGACGTCTTGTATACGGCTATCATTGGCTAGATTAGAGTCGCACTTTATACCTGGATCGCCGAATTCTGGTATATCCCGTGTGGAAGAATGCAGGCTTTGAGTAGTTCTAGTATTTGTCCGGCGGAAGCCATAGAAACGCATACAGGTGAGGATTGTACGGGTTAATAAAGCTTTGTTGGTGGCAGCGATGTCTTCGCAGGAGTCCGGCTGCGGGTTTTTTGGTTTCTGACCGGGTTCTAGGTGGAGGCTTGAGCCGTCTGTCTTCGAAGCCGGTAACTCTTTACGGCTTGATGTACTCAAGGCTTGAGAAGCTGATGAACCAGAGCGATGGAGTGAAGATCTCCTGGACCCCACACGCACATCTTTTGCAATCGAGGTAGCACGCCTTCTGGCGATGCTGACATCATTCAGGCTTGAAGTAACGTCTGTGTTATTCTCATTCTCTCGCTTTATCCTCACGTTTGAGGGAAGTTGAGGTAGCTGAGGCGTGGAAGATTTTTCTCTTCTGAGATAATCAGACATTGCGGCTGTTCCCTTCCTCCTAACATTTTTGTGATACTCCGTAGCCGCTTCGAATAAGGTTGCAACCCGCTTCCTCTTTGGGCTTGGAGAACGAAATATATTCGGCAGAAATTCACCATATGGCTCATTTTCCAGATTCCCAGAAGCGTTGTACTTTGCGTTGTTCGGGGGAGTGGATAATGACTGAGCCTTAGTAAAGATGCTTGAACAGAGAGGAATGGCGTATACTCTCAGCTGAAACGAAGGCTCTCCAGAAAATTGGCCTCCAACTTTTGATGAAGAAGCGTATGGTGGTGATGGACGCTCATTTTGTGGGTTAGACCTTGACAACGTCCCAAATATAAGGATGTCTGATATTTCTTGCCGCGCCGACTGGGTCTTCAGCTCTGGCAAAGGTATATGCTCATTGACGTGGACAAGAATGCCAATAGGACATTGCTGAGGGGAAGAAAACTCTGCATAACTATCCTCTGCTGTCTGATAAGTCCGCAACAGTTTGTGTCTGATCCAATCTACCGTTGTGCAGTCCGAGCAATGGAGTTCCAGCGAGGGGCCAATAAAGCAGACAATTGGTATTCGATTTGGGTTGACATAGGCTCTCAAGGATAATTTCGCATTCCGGGATAAGCTACTGTGGCTGGTGGGATCTGGGTTAATTAATCGTATGCCTATATATTTCAGGTCAGTAATCTGCCTTCTTGGTGAGAACTGGGGCACCCATCTGCCTACCCGTTAGAGACGCGCTTGAACCAGAGTCGACATCAATGGCGCCAGACCACACCTCCATCTAACTGGCATGAACATATAACATGCAATATAAGAGCATGGAACTAATGCGTAAAAATAAAATATTTATTGAGGAAAGACTGAAGTAAATAAATGTCCAATTAGTTTAACTACTCAGCCCCGGAGCTAATTGACGGCTTCTCAAGAGAGGTAGGTAACTTGTTACCGCCACGTGACCATCCATGAATTCCATCCATGGATCCGAGCAACTTGATATTCGCAAGTCTGCTCTTCAGCTTAGGGAAGAATTAGAAGCAATAAATATAGAAAGGGAGGAATATGCCATAATAATTCAGTGTGAAGAGTATATGGGAAAGGGCTAGTTATCATACAGTCAGGTCAAAACATAAAAAACGCCGAATGTGATCATAAGTAAACAAAGAGATGAACTTTCAGCCCTGAGAGGGTATAAAGATGGATTCCGAGTCTAAACTCCGGGGGATCAGCTCGGGGAATAGAGAGTATCTGATCGAAGCTGGAATTTACCTGTCAGAAGAGACATGTATATCCAGCCACCGACCGAGGTTATTAATCTATGCTGAAGGGAAACAATCCGTAGGCAAGAAAGGCTAAGAAATAACATCCGATAAACTAGAATTCTTCCGTTTCCTGGAAGAACATCGAAAAGCTGATGATGGTTCCATATATTAATAGGCCACCCAAAATTGACATGATCATCGCAGGGACCTGGATTGAGCCGCTGTGAGCTAACACCGCGGGGAGAGCTAGTACCATAGGATATTAATTAGCATATGAACAAGAGCAAGTAACATATAAGATCGATATGGTGTATATGCTCGTTTGGGACATAAGAGAAGCCGCCACGTACCGATTCCCATCACTACCAGGAAACCAGTGAACCACCGCCCAAAGTCCACCGCACCGCTGTTGGAGCTCTCCATGAAATCATCCGAGCTTGCGCATCGGCTGCATATCCAGTTCGGTATTGGTGCAATGACATATGTCGCAACAACAAGGAGTGGTAGGTAGTTGTGCCATAGCGCCGCGGAGAGAATAACTAGCAGGAAACCGATAGCAAGAACCTATAAGAGGTTGTTAGCCGGGCCATGATGACCAAACAAAGTAAGGGGTATTTCTTCTACGAGCTTACAAAGGAGAGAGCGATGATAGTCTTAAGGCCCGGCATCGTGACAGGCAGAGAGATAGATCGATCTTATGGAGAGGCTGACGCCTGGTTCGATGGCAGAGTACAGACGTCAAATGCGGGCCCGGCAGTCGTATCACCGTCGCATCAAAAACAAACTGACAAAATAGAGCTTGACAATAAGCTGATATGTCGCTGTCTTGTGTTCGATCTTCCTCTTCCCTCGTCGTCCTGGTTTACCTTCGTCTTCCTGCTGCTTCTACGGCTTGAACTTGTGAATGACGCCGCGAATTCTTACATAAGCAACCCAACTGTCCGAAGCTCTGGCGCTAACCCTAAAAGGGCTGCGAGCTACCGCGTCTCTTCTGCCTTGAAGCAGCGGGAGAGAAAGAAGGCCCATCATAAACACACCAGCAGGTCTTTCACAGGCTATACCTCCTTCATCCTTCCGCAGCGGCTTGCTCGTCGATATTCGTCCTCTTACTGTCGTTGCTACGCCGTCGTAGCCATGTTTAGAAATAACTATGACAATGACTCCGTTACTTTGTGAGTTGGCACCGCCTGGAGTATCTAGAGAACTGAGATATGGTTGCTAATACCAGAATAGTTCGCCCCAAGGCCGGATATTTCAGGTTGAATATGCACAGGAGGCTGTCAAGCAAGGCTCGGTGGTAGTCGGCATAGTCAGCAAGACACACGCTGTCCTGGCCGCTCTCAAGGTGGGATAGCAGCCGTCCACTCACTAGATTAGGTCAGTCATGTCTAACAGTACAATGTCAAATAGCGAAATGCGGAGGAGCTGTCGTCATACCAAAAGAAGGTCATTGCAGTTGATTCCCACATGGGAATTGCGATCGCTGGTCTTGCCTCTGATGCCCGTGTGCTATCGAACTTTATGAAACAACAATCCCTGGCTTCGAAGATGACATACGGCCGCCCTCTCCAAGTAGAACGTATCGTCAGCCGAATTGGAGACCGTGCCCAAACAAACACACAGGTTTATGGAAAGAGACCATATGGCGTCGGTTTACTGATTGCAGGTGTGGATGAAGCCGGGCCTCACCTGTTCGAGTTCCAGCCCTCCGGCATGACGCAGGAGATGGTTGCCTGCGCAATTGGAGCTAGAAGCCAAATGGCTAGAACGTACCTAGAGCGGAACTTGGATTCGTTTGCCGACTGTGGCCGTGAGGCTTTGATCAACCATGCGCTGAAGGCTCTGAAGGAGAGTTTGTCACAGGACCGAGAATTGACAATCGACAATACAACTGTGGGTGTTACTGGTGTTCCAAGTGCGGCCACCAACGGAAAGATCGATACTTTTAAGTTATACGATGGACCAGACGTGACGGCTTTCCTCGAGAGTGCAAATGAAGAGACGGCATCGAGCGAGACCAAGCCGTCAGAGGACATGGAGGTGGATTCGTGATGATAATGATCCCATAGACATAGTTATGTTCAACAACAGGAGATAATCCTCTGCTTTCTATTTGAAGCGCTTATTCATCTTACAATGAACCTCTGTGATAAATTCTCTTAATGCTGAAATGTTGTCTGCCAAACAAATCTACCTCTCTATAAATAAGATATTTAGTAGTTGACCCATCCAGACGGAACAACGCCAGATCCGAGATCATCTAATATTCACTTATCCTTTCCGAATTCCACCTCCCAGGTTAGCCCAAAACGGCCCTGGCTTAGTTTGTAATTCCTCAGCGCATCAAGAGCATGCTCTACATCCTTACATTCCACCAATATCTCCTTATTCACAGTGCTCACAAAACCCTGCTCGACGCTCTTGTCAACCCACGCAAGAACACCATCCCAGTAGTTATCGATGTTCAGGAGAACTATCCCCTTATCGTGGATGCCCAGTTGATTCCATGTAGTCATCTCCATGGCCTCCTCGATCGTGCCAAATCCTCCAGGCAACACCAGGAACCCGCTTCCGGGACCACCAGAGATGACTTCGCCGGCCATCATACGCTTGCGGGTATGCATGTCCGGTACGATGGTAGTCATGCCATATTCCGGATTTACAAAGCTGCTCATCCCTCCAGACTCCGCAGTGTTGACATTCGTAGATTCAGTCCTCTCTGGCAGCTTGCCAGCACGCTTGTCAGTAGTAGCCAGTGGGGTCTGGTGGCCATTCTCAATCTTTACGAGAGCCGACGGGATAATGCCATGAACTGATTCCGGCCCTGAAAGTGAGACCAACGTCCGAGCAACTTCGCCCATAAGGCCAGCCGTGCCTCCTCCATAGACGAGTTTGACTCCTTCCCTGTGGAATAGCTGGGCGAGGGAGCGGGCAGCCTCGATGTGGGCGGGGGACTTTCCAGCAGCAGAACCGCAACTATTAATTACGTCAGTCAGCGGGGTTCCTACAGCTAAATGCGTAGCATGGGTGTACGAGCAGGAGATTATAGGAGAGGGGGATATATACATACAAGACACAGACGACAGGTCGTGGTTGGTTCGAAGCCGCAGACATCTTGACGGTGGCGTGGTTTTGATATTTTGGTTGCAGGACAGGAAAGTTGAGGGTCCAGCATGGTAGAAGTCTAATTTGTAGGGCTGCCTCACATAGTTAAAGTACTCCATAGATGGTTAGTAATATGCTTACGTCGAGGGCCATCGCAAGGAGTCGATCAAAGAATCTCATTTTTATAATATGGTTTTAAGCGTGTCACTTATGACAGTGTTGCAACGGCATTGTATTCACCAGTATGCAGGCAGTTAACTATAAAGGGTGTTTTGCTTTGTCTCGGGCTCTCAAAAGTAATTGCAAGAGGTCGCAGTGGGCTCCAGAGGTGCCAATAAACCCAGAGCTAGGAAAGTAACTTTAGGCTCCGCTATTTTGGCTGTTGAGAGCTGTAAGGATTCTTCTGCCAGAGGGGCGGAGCTTTAAAGTGCTTCACATGGCGTTGGTGATATCCCTCTTTTTACCTTTCCCTATTGAAGGCTGATTGGAGTCAGTCACACCTCCTAGTGCAGGTGAAGCACCAGGAGTATCTGGTCCTCCCAGTTTTGGCACTGGAGTCCTCGATGGTGATCGCACAGTAGACTTAGTCGCTCCGACACTGCCAGAAGGGTTCTCAGTTCCGGGAACTGTCAATGTATTTGCGGCATTCATTGAAATGATGAAGGACCCTGGTTCACCGACCAAAGGCATCTCATCCATATACTCGTCACCATAACGGGAGAGGAGGTTAAGCGCATCTGCAAGAGTTCTCATATCCTGACTTGCCGCTGCGCCTAGCTTGGAAGGCGGTGATACTGCGCCGGGTGTTGTATTTTGGGTACCAGGTACAGGAGTGGCCTCCTTTCCAGCTTGTGCGGACTGGGTAGCAGTCGTTTGGCCCGCCTCTGTATGCTTCTGAATTGGGGGAGTGTACGTATGGCCGTGAGATGGCGTAAAAAGCAGCTGTTTCGATGCGACAGGAAGGACCTTTGTGAGAGATGTGACAGTAGATAGCTAAGGGTAACGGTAGTCAGTAGAACGGCTAGTTGTGGCTGGTGCGAATTGGGGTATTACCATTCGGCGTCCGACCACACTCATCAATGACGGTGCCATATAAACGGAATCTCCTACAACAAAGTAGGTAGCCAGTATCTGGATCTCCTCCTGCATACCCGGCTGCCGGCGCCTGTTTTGCTTCCTAATCACCCATATATTCGATGGTTCTTGAGGAGCATTCCCGGCCGCTACAGCAGCAGCGGCCTCCTGTATAGGATCCTGAGCTACTACAAACTCCAGACCTTGCATAGTCTTTAACCTCCCTTCAAATGCTTCCCGAGTCTCGATGAATTGACGAAAGTTCTCATTGTGCATCGCTTGCAATGTTAAAGTCGCATTATTCGATGTAGAATCGAAGAAAGGCGATTCTGCAAAGTAGAACAAAACTACAATACCAGAAGCACGGCGTTAGTTTTGATTCAATTTGACAGTAAAGCAAAGTAATAGATTCATGCGCGATCTCACTATTATTGGAGTGGAGGAAGCCGCCCATTAACTGGACGTGTTGGGGAGACCGCCATGTTATCTCCTCCAAAACAACATCGGTCGAGTTCTCCATGATGGCGACGTCAATGAGGACCAGGCCTCATTCATCATTTGTCACGCCGCCAGAACAGAGGCCGAAACAGAAAGCTAACGGCCCAGGCGGAGGAACAGCTGCTGCTTTGTCGACCGTAGGTTGGATCTGGAGGTTTTGAGGCTAACTTGACCACGGCTTCTGTGTTTGCACTGTTTGCAACAGGCTAGCCAAGGTACGAAGCTACTAACTATAACTGGCTATGACGTCACGCCATCTCTAGATATAAATGACATGCAGCAAAGGAAAGCCTAGAGGGAGCGGCTTGCTTGCCAGGTGCACATAATAATAATGCAATGAATTAAATTATTGGATTGAGTAATTAAGGCCTGGCGGGCGGAGCCAAAGCGATTATTTCTCCTAGTTTAGTTCCCTAATTACCCCAGACCCTTCTTCCAAATTGCCTATTCCGTTCCGCCCTGTTCGTCCATGTGGCCGTTAATAAAAAATGTAGTGTCAGGAAGTTGAGAAAAATAAAATGAAATAAAATAAAGGAACGGTAGGGGAGTGTTATGGAATAGCATGGCCAGCATTGAGAAGTGGTTTAAATAGGGGCATATCTCTGCAGCTTATCGACTTCGTCAAGGCATGTCATTGCAGCAATCCAAGGGAAGCTGAGGAGTTTCTCTTGGTGTGCATGCGCGCTTCTAAGACCTGGCTTCTGTCCGGAGCTTTTTCCGTTTATGGCCACCCAAAAACAGGCAATCGAGCGCTCGAGTGCTTCTGTTCCCCCGGATTCCGTGTCTCTGATCATAGAAATCGTGAACTCGACGAGTCGGTTGTATTCTATGACAAAATGTGACAAAATGTTAGGGTATATGATTCTTTTTCCTTCTTCTCATTTTTAATAATCTCAAGGGGGTCCATTTTACTCACCATCCCGCATTTCTTTTGCATTATCCTTGTCTCTCCGACGTTGCTTATGTCCGTGGCCAAGAATAGTACCGACGAACAGTTCATATTCTGAGATAGAACTCTTCAAGGGCGTGGCTGAGTATTTACGCATTAATTCGCGAAGTTCATCCTCATAACTAACAATTCCCAGTGCGTCAGCCTGACAAGTATCCATAAACATATTAAGAGAGAACGAGATGAATGGTGGTCCATACATATCCCTGGTATCATGGAATATCCCCGTGAGATGGGTCCAAAGAAAACCATCCACCTCTGACAGCACATAGTTCCAGATCGAGCGAAGAACGTTTGTATTGGTATTGGTATCAACAGCTCCTGCATCCCGTAGCTGACAAAGGAAGCTTCGCTCGTCGATAGAACGATAGAGTCGACCTAGAATATTATTACTCTTGTAGTATCGAATTCTCCTACGGTCACTATCGTCCTCGTCCTCGTCATCATCTTCCTGCATGGTTGATTTTTTTTCACCAATAATACTTTCAATGCTATCTGCAACACGGAATCTAGGACTCTGGGCCATGAAATCTGGCCGGACCCGCGGGGCTCTGGGGATGCTCAAGACATCGACCTGTAAATGTATGAGAATTACTGTTAATAATGGGAGAAGAGTCGGACAATAAACGTACCGCTATCCCGCTCTTTGAGTAATCTACCGCAACGGAATGTAAATGAGCGAGTTTCAAGCATGCTTGGTCCAAAGTGCCGAACTCCGACTGGTCCGCAATTGTTTGATGTGTAGTTGCAATGCGGCCTAACTGATCCTGCTGCATAAAAGTAACAAAGAAGTCAATGATATCTTCAGTTTCGACCTTCCTGTCTAGCTCTTTGGCTTCAACCCGAGGATAGTTGGCAGGTGGAATAGTCTTTCGAGGAATTAGCCGGGTATCATAGATAATATTGTAGAGATCGCCATCAAGATCTCCACCGCTTAGCATACTTGGAAGATCACGATCACCATGTTGACTGAAGGCAACACAGTTATGTAGCTTGCGAAGAGGCGAGTTTGCTGGGACATCCACTGCATTGACAACCTGAATATCACCTGGATGCAGAGCTGGTGACCGTGTGATAACAACATTATCACGAACAAGAATCTCACGTCTACCGTTTTCCCCTAAATAAACGCAATAAATTTCGTTTTCCTTCAGATAGCCAGTTTCATCCATGATTCCATAGAGGGTGACGGCATTGGGAACGCGTATTCTTGCACGATATTTCAGGTCACGGAGCCTTAGCAATGTAGTGAGCTCCATTACCCGCTTCAGGAAAGGGTCCCGAGTATACCGTATTCCCAAACCCTTGAGAACTAAGAACAGCCATGGTAGTCGAAGGGACCTGGGTACGGGTGAGTCCTCAAGGAATTTGGCAGCTCGTTCCGTAGAATTGAAGGTCGAATATAGAAAGTTTATCTCGTCTTGTTGCAATTGGTGGAAAGCTTCAAATGGAACCCCTAAGTCTTCCAAAATTTTGATAATCTGGTTGTTCAAGTAAAATGGTAACGCTCTGATCCCGGCCCCACAAATCTCAATGTTGTATAGATCATCTGTGGGAAACTTGACCATTGACTCTCGAAGCATCAAGAACTCGCCTTTTCTCCTGGTATCCAGAGAAACCATCCCTTTGGCTCCTTGAATTTAAGTAAAAATTAGCACACATTATACTGAATTACTAAGAGATATATAATTCATATGTAGCAGGAATTGGGTTGCGTAGGGTGTGTAAGATAGTTGACTAACCAGCAATACGGATCTGGAAAACTGTTGGTTTCACCTTCTCCCGGAGCGCATATTCATTCCAGATCCTGTACATTAGATCGCGAGACATAACTCCAACCCCATCACTAAAGATACGATCGTTTCTCTTGACGTCTGGTGCTCTCATCCAGACTACCTCCTTGGAGACAGATATGGAGGTAAGGGTATCAGAAAATGCTTGACCAATCCTAGCTGCTTGCTTAGAAGGAGAACGGATGTGATCAAAGTAGCCGATATTGCCGATGATTGTCCTAGCATTGAGATAGTCACCGTCGGCTGTGGTGAAAGGGGCAGCAAACCAGCAGGTCTGGGCTCGCAGTGAAGAGTGAGAAAACCCAAGAAACTCGAACCCACGGCCTGCAATTTCAATACCCCGCTTCATGACCCCAGCAAATCTTTGATGGAAAATTGGTTCCAAGTTTGCATGTGGATCAAAGAATACAGGGTCACCTGTCTCGTCAAGGAATTCGACACGAATGAAATAGTCAATATTATCTAAATATTTGCGTAAAATTCGGTTCTTCGTTTCTGCGTATGGACCAGAAAGGTAGATTCCGGCAGGAGTAACCGTTGCTCGATGCACCAAAACGTTTTTCTCATGCATAAGATTGATGTCCCATTCAGTTCTTGCTTTCAAGATGGTATCTAGGTTTTTCTCCAAGGTCTCAGTAAGTGCTTCAATACCAGCATCAGAGGCTAATACACCAGGTGACGGGTAGACTGAATTTCCGTCTATTCGCATGAGTGCCTGAGCAACAATGTCGTGGGGATGTTGTTGATGTAGCCGGTGGACGGCTGGGAGAAGTAGCGAGGCTTGGTCCAGCGAAAGCTCTCCGTTCCATACCAGTTTCAGCAGCTGGAATTTGACACGGTAGTCAAATGGCATACGCGCCAGGTAGACCCCAAATTCCCTATCTAGTAGCTTGTAGGGCCGTCGAGGATAAACGCACATATCGTTCCATGTGCTCATCTTGGGAACGTTGCGGTCATGGGCTAAGTTGCGCACCACACCAGTATCTCGAGGGTCCTGGAGGGCAAATCTATAGGTAAAGCATCTTGCGGAAATATTTTCGTGGCCGGACGTTATATACCCGACTCTCCTCTTTGGTGGTGGAGGACGCCCTTTTGTCTGGAGCAACGCTGCCATTTGCACTTTCATCTGCTCTATTGGATCAGAAATATAGAACCTCGGGGCAACCTCTGTGGTGATGGTAACAGATGGCTTCGCATAAGCCCCCACGTAAATATCGTCAGCCACATTCCAGTAGGGTATTTCCATGCTGGTTTTTACCATGGACCGAATATCTGTAAAAAGAGCTTCGAACGCAGTCTTCCCAATGTGGATGACTCCTGGGCATGGAAATCGGAAGTATTCAACAAAGACTGGTTGATTTGCACGGTAGTCCCATGACCCACAGGACATCATAGTGACCTTAAAATGCCTGACTCGGTCAATCTGCCCTGTAATTGATCTTGGAGCAGGAGCAAAGCGCGCGTTTAGTCGCTCCTCTTCTTCCTCCCAAAGTGATTGTAGAAGTTGTTTATAGGGTACGTTGGTGCTCTTGCTCACATAAACAGGAATCCCATATAGCTTGAGAGTAACAGAGGGGTGAGGTGGCCTGCCAGGCCCTCGCACGGGGTTCATGCGTGATTCGTATGTGTCGAGGAAGTGCTGGCCTTTCCTAGCATCAGCAACAGTGATTCTACCATTTTTCCGGCCCACCTTTTGGAAGTCGAAGACATGAATTTGGAAATGCTCTAAAATAGGTTTGAGCTCCTTTATCAGGTGTTTCTCTTGAACCTGCTCTGGGAGGTTGCGACAGAAGATCTCCATCTCTATAACGCATAGATGAAGCAGCGCGCTGGTGTGACCGCCCGTAACAAGATAGTTCCCTTAGTGGAAATAACAGACAGAGGGGGAAAAGATAGGACGCGAGCCTATAGGCACAGAGAAATTTGCCTAAATAATAGGCAAAGTAGCAGATAGAATCAAAGGAGTGTTCAAACCCTCACTTGTAGGGGCAGGGCCAGGGCCACTTTAGACTGATCCGGGCCTGTAACAACGAGGCCACCAAAGTGTAGGGAGTGTCTTCTCGCTCTTCTATGCCTGCTAAAGAATGTATTATTATTATGAGATAGTTGTCCAAACTAACACGCTTTCTCTAGATAGTTGTTCTGGAGAGCTAGATGCCAGCATTCATGTTGACATGGCCAGAGATATTGCGGCTCTTAAGACAGCAAAGACAAGTATGAGATAAAACACGAGCTACCAGAAGAAAAGAGTGTCAGAGAGGGAGATAGACGAGCCAGTGAGGCAAAGAGAAGTGAGCAGAAACGAGTGAATGCTGTTGTTGTTTTTCTTTTTGCTTTCTTTCCTCCCCTTTGTCCTGCAGGCTGAAGCGTTGATGTCGCAAGGCCAAATTTGATGGTCGTTTCCAGGGCGGCCTCGGCTGCAAGGTTCCGCGGCTCCACCAAAAACTCAATGCTTCTTCTCAAGATCAATCAACGGCGCAGGCGTCGATGAAACAAGCAACATACGGTCAAAGCTGTCAAGTAGTTAGCTAGCTAGATCTTACGGGCAAAGGATAGATTACGAAAAGACGGCCTTATGCAGATAGATGCTTTGTCTCAACTCGTGCTATCATGATGATGTTTGCAGTAATCCTTGTCAGCGCCAGAATCGCCTATTCCTCAGCCGCATCAAATAACTACCTGTTTGAGTCCCCCTTAAGTCTCCCAACTATATTGGCCATTCAGATAACTAGCATTTTGTCCCCTGAGTGTGCTTGTGGAAGCGTTTGCAGATGTTGTTTGAGCCTCCTTCAGTTGGGCTTGGCCGTCCGGTGCGTCGCATGTCCGCAACTGCAGACAGAACGTCGATGAGGAACAATTTCGGATACTTGCTGGATGCAGGCTTACAGAAGTAGCCATTGATAGTGTTGGATGCATATAAGTCAACCAGAAGAGTCTTGAAGCCGGAACGCCCTTTCGCTTCCTCATAAGTAAACCGGACCGTCTCCGCGTCGGGCAGGATGATACTGCCGTTACATTTCCCGCTCGCTCTCTCTATGACTTCGTCGATAACGGCGTTTTGGAACTCGGTGTCTCCTAATTTCTTTCCGATGATGTAGGCTTTGACCAAGTTTATCGATTCTTTTCTCGTCTGCTGCTCAGAATCGGCACAGGGGATGATGCGTCGGTATATCCAGTTGATATAGCACTGCAGAGCCTCGGTGTACTTGTCTGGTATTATCAACGTGTACACATACCCCCTGGCTTCCTTCTGCTTCCTCAACGAGTGTCGTAGGGTGGAGGATTCCTTTACCAAACTCTCATGGATATGAAATGAACTCTTTCCGGCACGGATACTGATTATTTCTCCACCAAACCTATACGGGTGCGTTAGCTGTGTTTTCTTTTTGACGCGTTGTTCAAACCGATAGAATGATAGTAGTACTCAGCCATTTGACCTCTCTATCACTCGGATACGCCCGGTCTAACGTATGCTGCTTGAGACAGTACGTTTTTTTAGTCAGTATTGTGGGTTTCTTAGTGATAAAAGGAAGCTACTGATAAGTGGCTGAAGAATGCCAACTGATTAATGCTAAAGGGGGATGTTGATAAACGTACAATAAACAAAATAAAAAAAATCTACTTAGGTGTACAACATGAACAAATAAGAGAAAAATAAGCTGAAAGAGTTTAGTACTCGTCCTCAGCAATAAAACAAAAAGACATGGTGCTATGTCTAGACAGGGGGATCCTATCTCATAGTCATTACTCTTTTTCATTCTAAATGCTGGATAAGCTGAGAGAATGGAATGGTATAGACAAAAGCTATTGCTCTATTAATAATGGCCACGTTTAATTAAATCACAACAGAATGTGCTCCTCTAGTGATGGGTGATGGACTGGAAGACTTCTTTATCCTATCCACCAATAAAAGGCTGTATTTTCAGGTATATGCCCGTTCAGGGTGAGTGTTCAATGGGCAGTCTCAAACTTTGCCTACTCTGAACAGTGGGTCGGCTGCACTCAAAGGGTATTGATGGTATGTCAACCCATAGGATTGCAAATATAGAATAATATAGCGTGATATATGTTCTTGACGAAGCTAGCCGGCGAGTCGGCTATCATATCACTGCATATATCTTCCGGGAATGTGGATTCTAAGGCAGCGACAACGAGCTGCCTCCACATCTAGCTCAAGAATTTGGATTGCGTGATGCTTGAAACGAGGCGTGAGATATATGGTGAGCCAGAAATAAAACGAGCTAGTTATAGTTGGAGAATAATGCAGGTAGAATCACCAGTGCATTCTTCAACTCTAAACCTCCGCTGCTCCGCAGGCGCCCGCCTCGATAACTAACTGACATCCGCACCACTCATTAATCCGAAGAGGTTTCCTCGGAGGGGGTATTAAGTCACGACTAGCAAGAAGATTAGTATTGTTGACTTCGCCAAACAAACCTTGATTCCCGCCGTTTCTTCCGTCGTGACCTGCAGGCGGTGCTAACTGGAAGCTAGTTAGTTAATGCCTTCATTTGACCGGGGTAACTAAAGGTTGAGAAAGCCCTGGAGACCCCGGCGGCTCCACGGACGCAACTTGTACAATCGGGACAAAGCGTTAGCTAATGGTAAGACCACTTGCAGGCAGTCAGCAGGGTCGCGCATCCGGAAGATAAGCAGGAGGCCATCCTCAGCACACTTACTTATATCAGATAATCCGCAACATCACAAAAACCCACGATTAAGGGCAAGGAATATTCTCCGCACCGGCAGCGTCAATCACGATATCCCCAGTTGTTCTCGGCCATTTGCCCCAGCGGGGTTTTCCTGATCCCGGTCCTTATCAGGAGCAAATTAAACTAACGAGCTGCTCTGTTGCAAGGTGGAAAGACTTTCTCCGCATCCCGTACTTCGTACTTACATACCCTGGACTGCGTATATATGGGGGGAGCGAAATTATGGGCACCAAGGTAGAGATGTAGGCGAAGGAAGTCCGGAGAAATGAGTTTTGCCCTCGGCCGGCCTCCAAAGCAAGCACAGGCAAAGCAAATCACCGGTGGAGAGCCGAAAAAAAAAGGGTCATGACATGGTGGGCGTCGAAATAAAACGCCTGTCGGGCATGAATAATAATAACACGACGAGCTTGACTCGAGTCTTCCCTCGGTTAACTCGCGAGTTAACTAAGCGTTTCACGTGCCAGGCACAGACGGAGGTTATTTCGACCTCCGACATCAAAAAGGCCAGCAACAACAACAACTCTGATTGACCGTGACCGCGAACCCGACTAAGATCACACCTTCGCTCTCGTTTGCCAGCTGCGGCGGGCGGTATATTATACGCTTGAGACATCGGGGGGGAGCGAAGGGTGGAGAAACACGAGCTTGTATATTGCTTGTCGGTACCAAGCTATTATTGGCAGTCGGAAGCAATGCTTGACCAATCTCGCGAGCTTACGAGAGCAATGCGACTGTGACAGGGGCCTTGGTCCGTATAGTACTTATCTTCCATCCTGGACCCTCTTTTGCTCCTCTATGATCCCATGCAAATGCATCGCTCACCTACGGAGCGCGGCACAGAACCTTTAAAGGCCCTCAAGATGCATGTCACAAACGGAAAAATGGGCGCTATTTTGTTTCTTTCTCGGGTCGCGGAAGGCTGCAGATAGCTGCTTTGTGTTGCCTAATGATCAATCTGCCAAAAAAGGGGGATGGTGCACGGATTGCCAAACTAGCGGTTTTCAGCCAGGCTGTTCCAATGACCTTTTTCCCCAAGATTTGCCATGGTGCCGATCACCCCTCCAGCTTTGGGAGATTTGCTTGTCCTCCCCTGGCGATGGGATACGCTGATTCTATTGATTGGTTTGGCACTGGGGCAGTTCTCAAGGAAAGGATGGCACTGCCTAACCCTTGCCCGAAGGACAGAGTTCCTTCATAAGCGACAGGAGAAACCCTCTTTTTGTGCTGTTATTTATTTGACAGTTTTTTTGATCCCGTCAAGGGTCTCTCCGACGTCAACCCCGTTGCTAACTTACTTAACGAGAAAGTAATATTACGCTCCTCTTCAAGTTCGAGGACCCGCAACAAGCCCGAGGAGATAATATCAGTACATGCATGCAAGGATCCTGACTTCATGCACATCGTGTTACTTCCTGGACCTTACGAAAGAACAGCATTCTAGAACAGAAGCTCTTCTCCAGCCGAACTCGCCTTCTCGTAAGCCAGCGGGCAGCTGCGGGAAATTGCTGCTTAGCTCGTGCATATATAGCATACTCCTGTCCCTTCCGCAATTCCTCTTGCAAGAGTGACAGCAACAGCCGGAGAAGTTATCATCAACGGGACTGCCTTCAATCGCCTTCCCCAACCATGGTTTTCTTCACCCTTCGGGCCATTGGCGCCTGTCTCATCGGCCTGCCAGCCTTGATCACTGCTGCTCCCACCTCTCATATCTCTAATGACTTCCATGTGGTCGAACAGCTCAATGGAGTCCCCCAGGGATGGGTTCAGGAAGGCTCACCAGCTCCATCAACGCAGATGAAATTCAAGCTTGCGCTCGTGCAGGGTAAGACCGCTGAATTCGAGCAGCGGGTTATGGATATCTCCAACCCCAAACATGCTGATTACGGCAAATTCATGAGCCGCGAGGAGCTTGATGCTTTCCTACAGCCTTCACCCCAGGTGAAGGACTCCGTCTTTAACTGGCTCGCTTCTGAGGGTATTTCTAAGCGCTCTGTCAAGTCCAACACGGACTGGCTCACCTTTACCACCAGCATCGCCCAAGCCGAGAAGCTGTTCAATACCCGCTTCTACACGTTCAAGAACACCGCCGACGGCAGCCAGATTATCCGCACTCTAAAGTATTCCGTTGCTGCATCTGCTGCTCCATATGTCCAAATGGTCCAGCCAACCACCAAATTCAGTGCCCCTCGCCCTGAGTTGAGCAGCGTCTTCACCTCTGACCTCGAAATGACCTCTTCTGCGAATGTTGACTGCAATGTCACTATCACTCCTGACTGCATTCGAGAACTTTACAAGATGGGCAACACTTTTGCTAAGAAGGACCCCCGCAACAGACTTGGAATCTCCGGATACCTGGAACAATATGCTCGACTTGACGATTTCAGCACCTTCATTGACATGTTCGTTCCCTCTTTGAAGGGAACTACGTTCGATTTCAAGTCCATTGATGGCGCAAAGAATGAACAAAACTCTACCCTCGACAGCGTTGAAGCCAGTCTCGATGTTGACTATGCTATTGGCTTGTCCGGAGCTCTCTCCACTTACTACGGTACCGCGGGACGAGGAAAGCTCATTCCAGATCTTGACCAGCCCAACATCACTGAAAACAACAACGAGCCTTACATTGAGCAACTGTTCTATCTTCTCGACCTCCCTGATTCCGAACTCCCAGCTGTTTTGTCCACTTCTTATGGTGAGAACGAGCAAAGTGTTCCCCCAACTTACAGCTCCGTTGTCTGCAGCCTGTTTGGCCGTCTCGGTGCCCGAGGTGTTTCCGTCATCTTCAGCAGTGGTGACACCGGTGTCGGCAGTGCATGCCAGAGCAACGACGGAAAGAATACCACCAAGTTCAACCCAATTTTCCCAGCTGCCTGCCCCTTCGTCACTTCTGTTGGAGGCACCCACCAGATTAATCCCGAAGTTGCTATCCACTTCTCATCCGGTGGTTTCTCAGAGCGTTTTGCTCGCCCATGGTACCAAGAGCTCGATGTTAGGCATTACCTTGGACATGAGCTTGAAAAAGGAAAGTGGGACGGCATGTACAACCCTCAGGGACGTGGTTTCCCTGATGTCTCTGCCCAGTCCTATAAGTTCGCCACCCGCGACCATGGAAAGACTATTGGTGTCTCAGGAACTAGGTTAGTCTTGTCTCGTGCCGAGAACTCAGTTACTTACTTTTGGAATGTTCCTTGTGGCTGACCTTAACTTTCAGTGCTTCTGCCCCCCTCTTCGCCGGTGTAGTCTCGATCCTCAACTCCATTCGTCTCGCTCACAATAAACCAAGAATGGGATTCTTGAACCCATGGCTCTACACCATCGGTCGAAGCGGGTTTACCGACATCGTTCACGGTGGCTCCAATGGCTGTACCGGAACTGATATGTACAGCCACCTCCCTACCCCATATGTCCCCGGTGCCAGCTGGAATGCCACCAAGGGATGGGACCCAGTTACCGGACTGGGAACTCCAAACTTCGAGAAACTCTCCAAATTGG
The DNA here is from genome assembly GCF_000151425.1 of Trichophyton rubrum CBS 118892. Taxonomy (NCBI): domain Eukaryota; kingdom Fungi; phylum Ascomycota; class Eurotiomycetes; order Onygenales; family Arthrodermataceae; genus Trichophyton; species Trichophyton rubrum. Next base: position 307,430 of record NW_003456421.1, on the reverse strand, counting down.
TTCTCATTTAAGATCGATTGTAATGGGGACAAAAGCTATCACGTATGTGCCATATCGCTTGAGACATAGACATTCGGTATATACGCGAAACATAGACAACCCCATATAGACATCTTCTATGGAACAAGCATATACTTATGATCAAAGGAATATAAATCCCTTCTTATAATCTACCATTAGCTTATTTAATAATAATAATTTACAAGGGGTTTAATTTTTCCTGGACGAAGCTGGAACCCTCCCACTGTAACGATTTTGTAACAATTCAATGACTGGATTACCCGTATTTCAAAGGAAAATCCAACGGCGTATTTGAGGAGAACTTCCTGTGTATCCCAGACCGCAAATAAACAATCCACAGCTGTGTCTGATATCTGTCGGTGAGGATCCTGCTATTCACTTTGCCGCAAGTATTTGAATGCATTTATCAAAGTATTGGGTAACGAGACTCTCACTATATTAACAGCCATGAAATTAGGGCTCTAGTTCGGTTATAGAGATAGGGGCAGCCAAAACTTACGTATAAAAGCCATGTTCCGCTCCATGATCAGATACAAGGTTGTGTGCAAGCTCATGGCATAGAATCACGAACCAGTACACTAAACCTTCCCTCCTTTCGTCCCGAGCAACATTTTCAAGGTGCAAGCGTTCGAAATAGGCGAAATTGCAGAACAGACTGCCACCCGAGTTAAAAGCAATGGTTTTCCCACTGGTATCGTAGAATATGCTGAGAGTTTCTAGGCGAAGCCCAAAGATCTTTGCACAATCTATAAGTATTTTGGTAAATAGCTCAACATTGGAGTGGTTAGCACGAATGAACGCTTCCGGATCCCTGGGCTCTTTTCCGATAAATATCTTGATACCTCCCAGCAGGCAGAAGAACTTGAGGTCTTGCGCAGGACGTTCATCACAATAGGTTTTCTTTTCTTCGATTTCCTTTTGTTGTCCCTGACTGCGTAGTTCATTTGATGTAAATGGCTGTGAAGCATTGATCGCGGATTGCAATTGCGACTGCAAAGCCCCTGGGGAGGTAGTAATAGTTTGGAGAGAATTTTTTTTCTCCTCTTCTCGGGTTGTGAGTCTGTCGGAGAGATGCTTTTTCAAGTTATTTTGAGGGAAATCGAAGGGCAGGCCAAATCTCTTTGTTAAATCGGAAAAGAGACCACCTGGAGGTTGATTTTCATTTGGACGCGAAATGGGAGGTGGAGATGAATGTCTAGCCAAGCTGTTTGTAGGAGAATCCGGGAAAATACCAGGCATGGCTGCTTCATGCTGTTGTTGAACTGCAAGCCGCTGCGATTCTTGAAGCTCCTCCGTTCTTTTCTTCTCCATCTCTTGCATCTCTCGTGCCTGCTGCATCTCCTTTTCAAGCTGGCTTTGTCGCTGCTGCTCTGCAATTCTTGCCTCAGCTGCTTTCTGACGGAGAATTCTTTCGACATTGTACCCTCTTGCCCGTAATTCTAGAAGATCTGTCTTCAACAGCATCTCTAATGTAAGTGTAGAGTGAAGCTTCGGCCTCGATAATATAATACTTACAAGAGCTTGACTGATCTGATATAGATCAAGCTTGCCCTCTGCAATTGACAAAACAACGCTGCTTAGCTTATGTGTCATTACAGCACTGCGGTCTTCTACATGGGACATTCCCCAGCCACGGAGAGAGCGTCGCAGCTTAATGCTCCGCACTGTCTGAACACTTAGGTTCTTCTCTAACCATCGAGTATCATGGCGTATCGTGTTACTCGGAAGGTCATGCAAGAAGAGCCTAGACCTCTCGTATATGAGCTTTTGTAGTTTCCATGCACTGCGCTGGTCAGAACTAAGTTGGCCACATTGAGCTGTCTCATCAACCAAACTGCTCAAATTGGAAGATCCAAGAGTGGAATACATATCCTCAAGTAATTCTTCCTGTGGAGCTGCGAGCAATTTCTCCTTGAACAGGCTAAAGCTGGAATAGTCATCAACGATAACTGCATCCGCGGCACTTGTTAAATGCCACTCCTTGATTGCCTGTTCCTCTTCTTCATCATCACTAGATTCTCCCGTATCTAGAAGTGACTTCTTGGTGTTTGAGCCCCGAGGAATCTCCTTGCTTGCGAATAGGAATGGAGCACGTTTCATCTCTGCGAAAAGGGCTTTGTCCTTTCTGATTGTTGGCATGTGCTCTGCAATTCCTCGTAATAGCTTCAGATACTTTTCAGAGCTCTGGAGCTTAGATGATATCCTAGTAGGCTCCTTAACAAGGATAGAAGCCAGTTCGGAATGCGTTGGCTGCCTCTTGGAGCCACATGCAAGAAGAAACATGTTTGCCTCAGCGCCAAAATCCACAAAGTCAAAAATATCTCCATATTCGTCAGAATCGCCGAGGTAACAGTTGTGAGGAGCAACATATTGCATTGTGGCGGTGCTCTTTTCTGTTAGGGGTTTCCGGGCTATAGGGATTATGGGGGCTTGCCCAATGCGTGCGGCAGATGGAGGTGAAATTTCAGCGACACGGCTTGCCATATATTTAAAAAGGGACCTTGCTTGGGATTTCGATTCCGGGCGTTTTTTAATGAGGATGGTGATACATTCGTTGATCGATGGGTGATGACTCACTCCAAATTTCAAAGCATGAGGGTGCAAATCCCTTCGAAGAATGTCGAACCCAAACAGCGCAGCTCCTTCGGCAGTGAAACAATTTGAAGGGTTACTTAGGCCACCCCCTTCTACTGGCAGGAACGGAGTCATGGATTGACTATAGTCAAAATTGGCATAATTATTGGAGACATGGTTTGCAATGAAATAACCCATAGCTTTGTCTAAAAGCCTCAAATCATTAGAGGCCGCAGCATATGCCATAAGTTTGATCATTTCCGCCACTGTCGGTATGCTCTTCAACCCAAGAGAGGCCAAAAATTTGCCCTCGGCGCTTGAAGGGAGATACTTTCCAGGCCAGTACAGGAGAGGAAAACCAAGATCTCTGAAAGCGGCGTTTGGCTCAAACAGTTGTGAAACTTGATAACGTTCTTCGGATGGTTTTCCGTCGCCTTTTGTCTCGGCAGAACATATTTTAGCCTTGCGGAGTTTTGTTATATCTTCTGGAGGTATATCCTGCCGAACACAAGCCAAATATTTGATCAACTCGACATGGCTCCATTTCGCCTGGGATACTGCACCGGTATCTGACCTGTCTTTGGGGTTGTTCAAAAGACGTTCAAAGATAATACTAATGTCCACGGTTTTCCGCACACCCAAGTCACCTAGAAACTTCTCTTTGACGCCATTCAGGCCGGTGACAACTGGAAGATCATCAAATATTCGGACTGAAGGGAAGTATGCCTCTTGTGGTTTACTCATCCCTGCCTTTGTGGGGATGACCGTATGTTGCCGTAAAGAATCAACTATTTCTTTCTTCGAGCTAGCTGGTATGGAATCCCATTGTTTAGACACAACCGGGAGAACACGACTTGCAAAGTCACGCGAGCGAGTTATATCATGTTCAGCTGGTAAAAGCTTACGATTAGACGAGTTGTGCACCAGCCACTGGACCCAAGTATCGACCTGCAGTTCTTGCCAACCAATCGACATTAGGCCAGACGCTGATAATGGTTTTGAAAATTTAGGCGGAAGAACAAAAGGAGGTAATGGCAGTTCCGGAGCGATGCGGGCTAAATTGGCAAAGCAACTGATATCTCTTAATACTAGGAGTGCGGGGCCACTACCACCTTCTTCGTTGTTGGCCACTGCAACTGCAAGAAGCGACTTGACTGTGGCATTGTTAATTTCTCCGTGCTTAGACTTCTGAATAATCCATGAAAGAAATTCATGCAGCTGCGGCGAGGTTAAGGCCTTATTCTCTAACTCAGTCTTGATATCAGTTATTGTGACTTCGGTGATTAAACCGAACTCGATCAATCTTCCAACGAATCCCCTAGCTTCGGAGACCAACTGTTCAGGGAGAACTGGAATTCCATCCATGAAGCTAAGGTCCTTCGGCGCAGTCCGGACTTGGTGGCTTGGAAGAATACCACGAGTAGATAGGATCTCCAAGTAGGCATTCTGGCTGCAGGTCCAGAAAGAATCTTCAACCACCTGCCGTACTTGTGAAGTCGGAGTTGACTCCCGAAAGACAAACTGATTTGAAATATGAATGGTCTCCGGAAGAACTGCGCTGATATCTTCTTTCTGAAGATAAGACCTTCCGGACCTTTTAAGTCTGAAAAGGAGCTGATCCTTTAGAGATGACATCTCAGCGGACCAAGCAATCCTACAAACAATCCCAACAACTCGCAGAAGCTCAAGGTTCCAAGTACGAACCCAACGAGCATTTAAATCTATGCTCTCTCGCTCCACGGTTGGAATCAACGATGGGGCTGATACATGCGCGTTCAAGCCTGTGGTCTGGTGAGTCGGGAAACCGATATAAATTCTTCCAGAACGGGATGGGGCAACACTGCCAAAGATAGCCTGTGTGTCAGGGCTCGCGGAAACGGGGGAAGCAGTATATGACGTGGTAAGTATCGCAAGCCTCGTTATTTTTGGAGGCGGCTTTTTCGTTGCCCGCTCTAACTCGTGGCTAAAAGATGGTGAAACTAATGTTTTAATGTGGCCGGTAGTGATTTGGAGGAAGACGGAGGAATCCTTGTAAGCAAGAAGGTTCTCTTCAGCGCCATTCCGGCTAGTCTTCTCAGATTTTGAATATTTATCATCAGTCGTGGATGAGCCAGTGAGTCGAGAAAAGAAACTCCTTAGAGACGCTGTAGTATCATGTACGCGGTTGCCTTCGTACCTAGATGGATTAGTCGGAGATTTCCAACCTACCGCCTTCATCCAAGCAGCATCCAGCTGAGCAACCTCCCGGGTTATATCAGCTACCCTCATTATTCCATCCTGAGTTTTGGTTGATATGTCTCTGGGTATCATAACTGGAACACCTGGGGCAAGCTTCTTTGAGAGTTTCAACAAGTTCCAGTCATCCAACCAAAGTTCTATAGCCTCTAGTCCAACAAAGGTAAGACTACTGGCAAGAAACTGGCAGAGAGGCATGAGTCCCGGGATTGGCGAGGTAGTATTTCTATAATCAAGCACAAAGACCGTGTCAGGGCTGGAGTCTCTCTCGTCTAGCTGTAAGCGACGTGTAAAAAGTGCGTTTTCTTTCCAGTAAAACGCAATCGCCTCTTTGCCAGAGGAGACAAATGGTTCTTCACAATCAGAAAATACACTGTAAAATCCAACACCAAAAGCTCCTATTTTTGTTTCATCTGGGTTTCCTTCTGCTATCCGCTTCAACCGAGCCCAGTCATTGGCACTGAACGGAGTGCCGTTATTTCGCAGAGAGAGCCGTTTTATGGTATGGTGTGATATAACATGTTTTATTAGTGAGCTGTCGTCTGTAGCGGTAGGTGCAGGTACTGTCATAGATGGCGTAGTTTCGAATTTGATTACCACTCTGGTGGCCGAGGCATCCGAGGCGTTTTGTATGAGTTCTCGCAACACGGTCCTAAGCAAGAGCGTCAGTGCTGGATAGGTTAAACAATCAAAAAGGAAAAATAATCACCATTCTCCAGAGTATCGTGCTAGCACTTTATCTATTAGAGCTCTAGTGTTCACTGTAACAGCTTCTTCATCAAAGCCAGAACCAATGGCTCTCGCCTTCAGCGAGGTGAAATCAATATTGTTTGCCATAGTACGTCATTCGTATAACATATACTAGGTCTTCAGAATATATGTTCAAGGCCTCACAATTACCGACTCATCCCCCGTTGCTTGGATGGTACGCCTCTGCTGAACTACTAGGCTCCAGCCAGATATGACGCAGAGAGGATCCTACTTCGCGGCCTTTCCAGGCCAAACGAAGCAGTGAACGAGAAAGTAGTTATGGTATCAGATAGATGGAGCTCGTCGAATACCTCCTTTGTGTCCCGCACTGGTGGTTAGCTGATAAACGGGCGTTTGTGCTATTTTTGTTTCTTGAACGTGTCAAAGTACCACAACGTCGAAGTGTCGACCAAACTCCAGCTCATGTGACGGACGCAAAGTTGGTGATGTCAACACGAACCGCCCAAAAATCTGTAACTGCTACGCTAACTACCTAGTTAACTACGATGGACTCTCGCCAGACTCGCGATCGATGAAGACGCCTGAGCTGTTAACGCATTTGCAGATTGCAGAGACGGTAGACCTCTGCCTACCGCTTAGTTAATGACCTGAATTTGCCCCTGCGATGCTTAAACACCACTTCGCGCGCAATCCAGACCAGCCGTGAATTCCTACGACCAGCCTCCGATCTCAATGTTACAATGACAATTGACCCCCTTTCTCCTATTGCGCCGGCGCGCCTACGGGTCCTGTTACTTCCCACCGGTAGAATCAGGCGATCCAGGTTCTTAGGCTTCGCCGAGCGACTTCGAGCGCACAATGTAGTTCGTCTGGGGGATGTGAGCCCAGAAGGGAGCTTAAGCAAGAGTATGGAAAAGCCGTTAGGCTTCCAAAACCGAAGGAAAAGCTTCATATTAATGGTTTACCCTATAACTAACATTCACTAATTCTAGATTCGTTCTCTCCGCTTGCCTACCCATCTGGAATGATTATCTACGACCTATCTATATCCGTACCCCCTATCTCCCACCTAGAAGTGTTTCCTTTTGAGCTTTTCAGGGAGCCGCTTATCATTCTAGCAGTTGCCGATGGTACAGAGATCGCAAGGGGAAAAAAGGGGGATAGAAATGATCCACTCAAGAAGAAGTCCAGTGGAATTGAACGCAATAAGCATCCTACCCCGGAGGGTCTTGACCAGCTTATCCAAGAGCTAGATGGGATAAACCAAGATTACCCTAAATCTGTACTCCAACAGCTCTTAGTTTTCGACTATGATGGATTAGAAAACATAGTTTCTGGCCCTGAGCAGGTAATATGGATACCCAGCCCGGAAGCATCACGGCCCACAACCATGAAGACGGTAATGTGTGACATATCTGCCCGAGTCCTAGGAGGGCTACAAAAATTCTCAGAATCAATACCGCAATGGCAAAGTATTGAATCTCCAAAGGTATCATCTTGGGGTCCACGACGGACTTTAGATGCTAAGTCACCCGACAAGGTCTCCCATAGAATGACAATGCCAGCACATCTACCATCACGACCAACTGAACAATCCTTAGAAGGCACCGAATCGCCCCCAATTGTCAACCATGAATCCCCTACCACATTCGATGAAATTACCCGTTCAATCCAAATATCGAACAAAACGACTTCAACCCTTAGCTCTAGTTCCAAACCCGGGTCCAAGGAAAATAGTGGAGATCGATTTTCAGTGGTGGGCGTTTCCAGTCTTGCATCCAACGAGAGAGCAAAAGCTCGCTTCCAGGGCCGTCTTCATATTCTTACCGGCATACTGCATCTCCAAGGAGGCTTATGGCCTGAGGCCCTCAAAGATCTTATAGAAGGCGCTTCCATTGCCAGGTCTGGGAGTGATTATATATGGCATGCAAAGGCCTTAGAAGCGATATTGATCTGTCTTCTTCTGTTTGGGTGGGTGGGTGCAAGTTTTCAGGTATGCAATCTCCCTTTGATTGCTTCCATTTTAGAATGTATATCTGACAGACATGGTGTTTTCTTTTAAAGATTCCTCACATATGTTATCCTAATGGCGACAGGGCAATCGCAAAATCTACCCCAGCTCAAGGAAACATCGAGTCTCGTGGAAAGTCAGAACCTGAAGCTAGATCTTTGGCTCTCCATAACCTCGCGAGCATTCTTCCTGACATTTCCAATTATATATTAAGCCTCTACAATCGAGCTATTAATATAACGGATGAACCGCTTCCCCAACTAGTGTTCTCGGAAACAGTCATAAGACTTGCAAAGCTTCTGACAACCATGCAAGTACGCGATGGTTCTCTTGATACCGACGGTCTACAGCATGTAGTCTTGAATAAACCCCTGGAGCGCATGTCACTACCCGACCAACAAAGAAAATCCAACACTTTTCGCAAAACTGAAATAACGTCTTTCTTATTCCGTGCACTCCCATCTTCACTATCTTCGGATGTTCCTGTGACAGATGCGGTTCAGATATTCATTGGTGTGGCTGCTGTCTTATCGCCTCTAGGAATGGAGCGAAAGCGGGCATTCGTTCTGAAGGAGCTTTTCTCAATACTCATCCCTGGACTTGTACAAGCTAGGAAGATTGGTGCGGCAGAAATTGGCATTCACCCAGCTGCAGGATTATCTGCCCTCAGCAATGCCTCTTTCGACATCAACGCTTTGGATATTGGCCCTGCAAATATGGAAGCAGGTTTAAGATCGGTTCTGTCTCTTATTGGAGGGGTTTATGGCGCTAAGCTTACCAACGGACGGATAAACAGCGAATGGCAGAATGATGGACATGATTTTGACTATGACTCAATTGAGGCAATCATTGAGCGTACATTTCAGAACTCTGCCCTTGATACATATGGCGACTTGGCTTTGAAGATTGATATACTTAAATCCTGTATCAACTTCTGTGAAGCACTGCCTGACTTTTCCGGCGTTTTGAAGTTTACTGTTGCTCTACTACACGCCGCCAAAGGCACATATATGCTCACCACAGATCTTCAGAAGAACAGGCCACTTCTGAGTCCCGACGAGCAAACTCGTTTATACAATACGGTTAAACGCACAGTCAGCGTTGCACACAAGCTCGGGGTGTCAAATTTGGAAGCTGAATATTGGGATGATTTCTTGGTTCGCGATGTGCTGATACAACCTTCGGGTGCAGAACCTCCTGTTCGACGAACGAAGCAAGATTTTGGGGTTACCTTTAGTACTGAAAAAGGCGGCGAAACAGAACCATTTATCTATAATGCATTCTCCAAGCCCCTTACACCAACCGCCGAGGCACCGTTGATTGCTGGCGAGCCTGCAACCGCAAGGGTTATTCTACAAAACCCATTCGACTTTGAACTCGAGATTGAACACATACAACTTGAAGGTGAAGGCATTGCCTTTGATGCCAGTGCATCAAATCTTCTCCTTGCGCCATTCTGTCTGCAGGAAATCGGGGTTACTCTATTAGCTGCAGAGGAAGGTGTGCTCAAAATCACTGGATGCACTGTCAAGGTAAAGTTTTGCCGAGAAAGACGATTCCCTATCTTCAAGAAGATATGGAAATCCGTGGCGGAAACCAAGCTCAAACGCAGCGGATTAGCTGCTAAGGACCCTTCCTTATCGCGGCCTACCTCATGGAGTTCGAATACATCCCAAGGAGCAATACCTTCGAGGAAACCGCCAGAAACTACGACTTTGTCTGCGAATATTATCAAAGCGCAGCCCATGATTGAAGTGCGAAGCTCCTCGCTTTTACAATCTGCAATAATGATGCTAGAAGGGGAAACTAGCTTGTTTGAGATTACATTACATAACACATCCGATTGTCCTGCTGATCTCCTTCTCTTTACTTTTCAAGATTCTACAACAGCTCATCTACAAGTGGCATTAAACAACAAAGACAACCTGCCTACAGAAATTTACGAGTTGGAATATCAGATGTTGAAACGGCCGCCATTACGTTTACGAACCTCCGGACCAGGGCAAGAAATACCATCCCTTGACCCTGGTGAATCAAAGACGTTTACAATTGAAGTATTAGGCAAGCCTGGCCTTAGAAAAGCCACTATTCAAGTTGATTATGCATGTATTGGTGCATCGCCTTCGGAACTTCCAGACACTTTTTATACCAGGCAGATCAGTATACCCTTGACTGTCACCGTCAATGCCAGCTTGAATATTTCCCGGTGCGAGATCCTGCCTTTCAATGGTCATCTTGGATGGATCGGTGATGCATCCTCTGATATAAAATCAAAAAAGCACCCAACGACATATGCCACCTTACCTGACCCTTCGATTGTTTCTACCGGTGGCCGAAATGATCCACAGATATCACCAGTTATATCTCAACTAGGATCGAAATACACAGGATCAGACTACTGCTTATTGCTTATAGATTTACGAAACTCGTGGCCTAACCCAATATCTGCTTATCTGAAGGTCACTGACTCGACTGAGGAAAAAATTGATCGTTCCGAGGCCGGAAGTTCGACTCTTCATTTACAGGAAGTCTCTGATGTACTACAACCCGGGCACCTCTCTCGCTTCGCCCTGGTTATTCCACGGATATACCTGGATGATCCCCACCAGAAAATTCCGGTATTAAATGCTGCAAATAGGCGGCAGTTTGTAGTTAGCGCTAATAAGCTTAGCTATGAGGCGGAAACTGCCAAAAGAGAAGCATTCTGGCTTCGTGAAAAGATGTTCGAGAATCTCCACGGGCTATGGAAGGACGAGGTTACGGGCCGTGAAGGAGTTATTGACTTCCGTGCGATTGTGTTAACCAATCGTATGATCAGCTCACTCCGAGTAGACGACATAGAGCCAAGCTTTAATCTTCTGCCGCTACAGAAAACAATCGACCAGGAATCCTGCAGTGACCAATACCCAGCTATCCTACAAACAGGACAGTCAAGATTCTCCGTTTCAACTGACACATTCTTCAACCTTCAAACCACGCTTTTCAACCGCTCTTCAAAGCCAATTCATCCCATTATCCGGATTCAGCCTACTTTGCGCAACCAACCATATACAATTGCGCTTGAATTATCAAGGCGCCTATCCTGTACAGGGATGCTTCAACGAGCACTTCCGGTTCTAGGCCCCAGGGAACAGAGACAAATAAACCTAGGCATTACTATTCACTGTGCTGGAGAGTACGAAATTAGAGCTACAGTTGAGGAAGTTAAGGCTGCAAACACGATAATCGAACCGACAGAAGAGAAAGCCGCCCCGTTATTCGATAAACATGCATACCATCATGATAGCTACCAGCAATCCTTCGATACCAAGGCACCGCGACAGCGACGTAAATGGCATTCTAGACTACCTTGTATAATAACAGCACGAGAGAGCCTCGTGTGACATCATTTTCCTGCCAACTTGTTAGATGTTGCCGCGTTTTCTTCCCATCCCTCAGGAGTGTTCGCTTTCCTTCTATACCGCCCTCTTCGATGCTCTTGTTTTTGTTCTTCTCCTTGTTCTTCTACTCCTTCTTCTGCTTTTCACGATATACAGGACGTTAATGAAGTCTCCCGTAGATAACGATTATGATAACCTTTGTTATCCCTCTTCCCCCAGTTCACGTGGCATTCCAACAACTCTGTAGGTAGAGAAATTAGTTAAAGTTTGCATAAAATTTACCTCTTTTTAGAGTTCTTCCACAAAACCGGCATAAAATTATGTCCGAGCCTCGGCTGAAGAAAAAGATGGAAGCTTTGATAAGATAAGCTCGGAGATTCCAAGTCTTATATCTTCCAGGGCCCTTGTTCAACTTTTTCCCTCTCCCAGCTCTGCTCATAGAGATTTGATTGCAGTAATACAAGCCGGTCTTGCTTATTGTTTATCCATTGACCCTTTTCGTTTTAGCGTGGCTCACCGCAGGATCTTGACAAACACTTTTATATACCCCTCCCAACCGTCTGGATAGCAAACAGACATTAGAAGACAACTTGTGGCATATCCAAAAGCCAAAATATCGCGTCTACGCAATACGCAGATGGGAATTCTCTCCTGGTTTCTCCCTAATGGGAGGGTGTCCTTCCATCATGCTGGGAAATCTGTCATCTTAAAACGAAAACCACAGAAGAAAGGCCCTGGAGTGGACGAGTCGAAATACATCTCCCTTGCTGACCTCTGCAAATCTGCTACACCCGCTGACTGCCAGCTAAATCCTTTCTTGTTTAATGGGCATTTGCAGACGGCATGGACCCTTATGAGAACAGATGATATTCCGGTTTACTACAAGCGATGGCGGTTTGAAGGGGACAGCCCCGACTATCGCGGGAGCTTTGAAGTGGATTTTGTTGTTCCGCCTTACGACGTCAATAAGACAAGCAGTTCCCTTACTTCTGAGCAGTCTGATAATGGCACGTTTGAATCTTCTACTCCACCAGACTCAACACACCCATCTCCCCGCACAAGCTTCTTTACAAAGGAGGAATTCTCAGCCCTCCCGTCTGACGATAAGAAGCCCATGCTTGTTGTCTTACATGGCTTGTCCGGTGGATCACACGAACCATACCTACGAAATATAGTCGATCCGCTCCACAAGCAAGGCTGGGAAGTATGTGTTGTTAACTTCCGAGGATGTGCAAATTCCAAGGTTACAAGTTCGATATTATACAATGCGCGCGCAACTTGGGATGTTCGACAGACCGTACGCTGGTTACGAAAGAACTTCCCTTTCCGCCCTTTATTTGGAATTGGATTCTCACTGGGCGCAAATATCCTGACAAACGTAAGCCATGTCATTATTATATCTCTGCTATCTATGACGGCCCATACAGGTTACTGATATACATATATACACGATTAGTATGTTGGAGAGGAAGGCGAGGATTGCCAGTTAAAGGCGGCAGTCGTCTGCTCAAATCCCTGGAATCTTGAAGTTAGTTCCCTGGCATTGCAAAGGACCTGGGTGGGATTGCAGATATATTCTAAAACTATGGGGGCGAGTATGAGGCGGCTCTTTGAACAGTACGCAAAAACCCCGTATATAACCAGGACTCATATTTCTAACTACCAGTGTATAAAGACATGTTGACAAGTTACGGGAGCACCCTCGAGTCAATGTTGAACGAGTCCGGAAAACCACCTATCTTCACGAGTTTGATAGGTAAGTTTGTCCGATTAATGGTTGAACCCAGCCAAAAGCTTTTGCTTATCTGTCTCTCAGAGAATTACAAGCGCCTGTTTGGGGTTATCCCACTGAAACTGCTTACTATCGCGATGCTTCCTCCATCGACTCACTGTTCGCAGTAAAGATCCCTCTTTTTGCCATCCAGGCGGAAGATGACGCGGTACGAAATCAAACCCTGCCCATTATAATAGGATGTCGAGGTACTAACATCGTGGCTTAGATTTCCTCAAAAGAAGCACTACCATACCTTGAGATGACCAAGACCCCGTACGCAGTAATGTGTACTACTTCCTGGGGAGGTCATCTAAGCTGGTTTGAGTACGGAGGAGGAAGATGGTTCACCAAACCTGTAAGTTACTAACGATTTCATTCAATTATGTCATCCGCTGAGCATCGCCCACTAAGTCTTCCACCCATGCATAATGCCCATGGAGATTCGACTTCTAACCTATGGATTATAGGTTGTCAATTTTCTCAATAAAATGGTATCTGAAATCGACCTTGATGCTCCACTGACAGTAGTGGAGGAGGAGATGGAGAGCAAGAGTAACTTGAACCCTGCGGCATCTCCTGAAAGAGTTGATGGTCCCCATCCGGACTTCACGCCCATGAGGCGGAAATTGCATATGCCCATCCCGGACGGCAGAGAATAACCGCATCCTTTACCCTACGGTATTAATCAAACTATATTCCATCCCACTGCAAAGTTCGGAGATCCAGGTGACGGAATTCCGTTATAGGTATTGAGTTTCTCTCGGTTTGACAATGACCCTCTTTTGTCTCTCGAGTTAAGGATAACCGCACTTTATATAGAAGGTTGAGGAGAAGTCTCCGCCTCTGGGTATATTTGTATTGTAGCGGGAATGCCCCTTTTCATATTTTTAGAGCCTTATTTAGGCAAAAGAAACTTTTTTAGATTTTCCCCCCTTCTTAGATTTCGCGCCGTTCTGTTCGTCATGGTTGTTGTTCTTAGGTTCTTTCGATCGGCGCGACTTTCGAAGTGAAGCTTTCGTCTCCTCCTGTTAAACTGTTAGATGCAAAACAATACATATTATATGCCAGTAACATATTCGCAGCCGGGCAGCAAACTACTTACCAATTTTGCATTCTTCTTTTCCTTCCTGGCTTCCGCCTCGGCCTTCCTTGCCTCGCGTATTTCCTCCATTTGCCGGGCCTTTATCATCCTGGATTCTATCTGTCCTTCTTTTTCTGCATTCACCATGGCGAGAATGGTCATCATGCTCTCCTGAGATCATAGTTAATATAAATGCATTCCTCCGGGATCAACGTAAATGACCGCTATAAGATTAACATGGGAGATATACCTGGTCGTCGACAAATACCTTCCCCTTCTTTTTGCCTCGCGGTTTTTGCACACCAACAGGTGTGATTTTGTTCAGCGTGGGCAAATTCAATTCTTTCTCAGTATACACTCTTTTCTTCTTCTTTTTCAACATTTCTGGCGCTGAGCGTGACTTCGCTTTGACCTCCGTTGGTTTGGGCTTTGCGCCTAATTTTTTGCTGGACTTCGATTTAGATACTCGATTTGTGGAGGACTTTCCGGCCGAAGTAGACTTCGATTTTGAGGACTTGCTCTTTGACCCTTTCGACGGGCCAGCCGGCTTTGTTGGCGCCATAATAATCGTTTGCGTTATGGCGTCGTTATGTCCTGATCGAGAATGCGCCTGTTCTCCTGATTTGATATCAGTAAAAAAAAAAAAAAAAAAAAAAAATTAGGTACTCCGTACGGATATATCGAAGAATTCACAATTAGAGTTCATGAACGCCAAGATCTCAGGTTTAAGCAACGAAATGAAAGACAACTTCAAGCAGCTTGACAGAGTGAGACTTGAAAAAGCATTATAACAAGAAATGTACTTTATATGAGCTGCTAGACCGATTGAGATCACCGGCGGTGCAATTTTCGCTGCGTTGCTGTCATAGCGACGCAATCTATCATTGCCAGTAAGTATTTAATTTAGTCAGCATAGACGCCAAGGTTTGTCGGCGATCGTGAGTTGAACGAGCCAGAAACAACCGCAACGTCAAGCCGACTTTCGTTTCTCTCTCACAGCTGTGTTTATAGCAAAATATTTCATAGCTGCAGCCCACCATGGTGTTAAATCCAACCTATTTGGCCCAGCGGACGCGATCTTGTAGGTTTCAGCCTATTGCCAGTGGCCAATCTCTCGCTTTTGTGGACACTCACTAACCGCTCCCCGGAAACTCGTAGCCGTCAATTGGAAAGATGCGCAGAGAAGAGTACTTAGATCATACCGAGCATGGCTTCGCGCGGTTAGTCTCCCTTTGCTTGCGTTATACTTGGCTCCTCTATCCATTCGATGTTGGTTCCGCAGCATGCTTGACAGACAGGGCTGCAAGGTGCCCTTCTCGGTGATGATTGATAATCCATACATTGATGACAGAATAAATGCTAATGGTATCCATTCATGGCTTGTACAGTCTCCTGAGATCCAAACTATGTACTCTCTTCAACTTCCCGTCTCCGCCATCCGAACCAAGATCAGACAAGAATTTGAGCGACACCGATATGTAAACCAGCTGCCAGTCGTCGATGTTCTTCTATTCCAAAGCCACAGCGAGTTCCAGGTACGAATATACGCCTACGATTTTCCCAGAATAGTCCATTATTCCAACTGGAAATTCCCTTCGGGCTACATGTCCCGATCTATCCATTGATTCATTCTTCTGTTTAGAATGCTGACCTGGTGTGTGTTTTAGGAAACCATGAACTATTGGAAACAGTTGTCCCAATTGATGAAATATTTCAGAGCTGAGGAAGACCCATCAGCCAAACTACCTAAGAACTTCATGTCTGGTTTCATGGAGGTATGTTGTTTGGGCATATCTTCCTTCCGTCTCACTCAAAGTAGGTCACTAGACTAATATTAATATAGGGACGAAATTAAACAACTACACTTCTCAACTTGTACTATTGTGAGGTGGGGCTTTGCTATGAAGGTGGTGAAATGTATATATCCTAGCACTGTCTTGATATTCCTTATACTTTCTTTACGCAGTTTTCTCAACTAGAGTATTGAGACTACCGAAAGACAACAAAGGTCAAAAAAAAATACTTGAATAAACCCTCTAATGCAGTTCCAAAGTACCCTTGCGCCTAAACTGGTATTAAATGATACAACCATGCCATCCTAATGAATCCTTCACATTTATATAATTTTCCGCATCATTGCTGCATCTTGCTAGCTTCGAAGGCATCCCTTGAAAAGGTAAACTTTTCTGTAACAACATCACATAGATCCATCAAGTCGCTAAGTCCCTTCTCTAGAACTGTGAATACATTGGTCGAGTCTAGGAAGAAGTTAGGTACGTAGATACAAGTAGCTCAATGTGTCAGGAACTATAGCAAAACGTAGGAAGACGCAAGACTCACCATAAGTCTGGATTCTCAAGTTCATCTTAGCTTCTGAAGGATGGGGCATCGTGTATCCGCAAAATTCAACGTCGGGACTATCGGAAATATATTAGCGGGTAGCCTCGACCTGTATTTTGTTGCATCCCCGCAGCAAACACCATAGCAGGTATATGGTTCCTATCTTACTTTTTCATAATGACGTATCGTAGCGCATTCCCAAGAGTATGATCTTCGCCTTCGAACTGGAACGAGGCAGCTGTCTCAACGGCGCCAGGAAGCTATTTCAAAGAAGTGTGGTTGATAAATATTGTATCCCTCGACAAGTAATGCACCTGCCACGCAAGGAAAAGGTTGGAAAACTCACAATGGTTATTCTTTGCTGATCATTGGCTATATATTCATCTTCTTCGTCCTCTTCATCCTCAACATCTTCTTGCTGCTCTACATCAACTTCTTGGTCTTCAAGTGGTTGCGCATCGACCATGGATTCGTCCTCTGGGACTTTTGAGGGCATTTTGTGTTCGTGCAGAGTAGTTTCGAGTACGACCTATGTAGCTGTATCGGTTAACGGGTTCAAATGATTTGTCTTTGGTAGATTGGGTCTTTGATGAACTCTTAAGTTAGTGACCTTGGTATCTTTTCTTTCCTCTTTCTTTCTTTCTTTCTTTCTTTCTTTCTTTTTTTTTTTTTTTTTTGATATCAGCTTCGCGAAGAGCCGCATCTGCCATCACGTGACATATAAACTCAAAATCGACAGCAACGACAGAAAGCTCACCAGCTCGACCAACAGCTATCAACACTATCTTTTATCAGCCTCTTCTTGTATGTGGAAGATATCAATTCGGAGCCGCTGCGGAGTGCGGCTCATTTATATGGCCTGGAGCCGTATTCAGCCATGGAATCATTCAGTTCAAACCCAATCGCTTATTCTACCAGCTTTCAAACCACCCATCCATGTTAGTCCCCAAAGGAGATGGGCATCATTTTTTCAGGATGAGAAGTCAACCACCATATATGCGCTCTCCACTGCCCCTGGCAGAGCTGCTATAGCCATCATTCGTATTTCGGGGCCATATTGCATTCCAGTATGTAAATATTCTTCTGTTAATGATATCTTCCGTCGAACTGAGTAAATCTAATGATAGTGGAGTTTTAGATATACAAAGCTCTCTGTCCGAACAGAAAACTCCCAAAACCTCGTTTTGCAGCTCTTCGTACAATATATGAACCCGGCAAACCAGTATCGGCCGATAATGTTTTAGACTCAGGCGCACTTGTCTTCCATTTTCCAGCACCCAACACAGTCACAGGAGAGGATGTGCTCGAACTGCACGTCCATGGCGGCCCTGCGGTAATCAAGTCTATTCTCGGTGCGATTTCAAAATGTGCAAGCCCTGTAGATGCTCCATCAGCGTCTATTCGCTACGCCGAGCCAGGAGAGTTCACCCGCAGAGCGTTCCTTAATGACCGCCTCGACTTACCGCAGATTGAAGCTCTCGGTAATACACTAGCAGCGGATACAGAGCAACAGCGCCGACTTGCCATTCGAGGTACAAATGATATTTTGTCTACGCGGTATGAGCAGTGGAGAAAACAGCTTTTGTATGCTCGAGGGGAACTGGAAGCTCTAATAGATTTTTCTGAAGACCAACATTTCGACGAATCGGTGGACGATTTTATATCTTCTGTTACCGGTCAAGTTGACAGTCTTCTGCATCAGATAAATTTACACATCAAGAACGCATCAAAGGGTGAGCTTCTCAGGAGTGGTATTAAGGTCGCACTCCTGGGAGCACCAAATGCCGGAAAAAGCTCATTACTGAATCAGATCGTTGGACGCGATGCTGCTATTGTAAGCAGCGAAGCAGGAACCACAAGAGATATTGTTGATGTCGGTATAGACCTTGGGGGTTGGCTGTGTAAATTTGGCGATATGGCAGGACTACGATCCAAGCTATCGCAAAGCCAAATTGCCGCCCAGGGTCATGTGGTTTCGACAGTCGGCAAGATTGAGGAAGAAGGGATACGCCGTGCCAAAGCTCGGGCTCTTGAGTCTGATGTAGTGGTAGTCGTGCTCTCTGTTGAAGGATCGAGAGAACAAGGATTGAGTTTAGAGCCAGAAGTTGTTAGCGCTGTCCACAGCTGCCTCGAGCTTGACAAAAAAGTCCTAGTGGCCATCAACAAAACGGATATGCTCTCCTCGGAGCCGGGACATCATGACATGCTTAACTATAAAGCTCAGGTGTCTGCAACCTTTGGGGGCCTAGACCCAGACCTGATATTTCCGATATCCTGTCAAGAGGCTCAAAACTCCACTGGCCAGGATCCAGGAGGCATCCAACCACTTCTTAAGGGCCTAATACGCACATTTGAGGAGATATCTACACCTGAAGGCATACATTCGGATGAAAAACAAATAGGTCAACAATTTGATAAATCTTATTGGGAAGATTCATTAGGGGTAACGCATCGACAAAGCTCTAATCTACAAATATGTGCCCAGCACCTAAACGACTTTCTATCCCAAATCAATGAGGGTTCTATAACGCCTGATAATGCCATCGACAGTATTAAAAACAACACGATAATAAAACAAGTGGAGAAGGACGTCGACATCGTGATGGCCGCGGAACACCTGCGGTTTGCGGCCGAATCCCTTGCAAAGATCACTGGTCGTGGTGAAGGTGGTGATGTCGAGAGTGTGCTGGGAGTTGTCTTTGAAAAGTAAGTGGCCGTCGTTGTCGTCGTCCGTGTAATGCAAAATTAAAAAAAAAAAGTTCTCCTTGATACTAATGCAAGTCCCGGATGCAGATTCTGTGTTGGCAAATGAGCTCAAAGACCCAGTCATTACTCATAGGCAGTTTTGCGCCCCTGCATACCCGCCGAATCCATGAAAAGAAAGCCCAAAGAGGAGAAAGAAGAAATGATTCCCAGTTGGATTAAAGTCGCTAGATTCATGGCCGGCATCAATCAATCCTTTATCTTGCAAGAAGAATAAGGGGATATTGTTCTTGGGAGAAAGCCCCCCTCTCCTCCCCATTTTAGGATTCATCGTCACCATCTCCATCATGGGGGCTATTATAGCCGCCTCTGCCTTGTTGGTTGACTAATTGTCGTCTTGGGCTGTTGTAACCGCCTCGACCCATTGTTGCTTGAGTGGTGAAGCCTGAAGTTGGCGGAATGTTTGACGGTGAAATGTTTGCGCTTGGAGAGTCTAGGCTTGCTGTGTGTTGGAAGATATATAGACGAACAGGGTGTTCAGATATTTTGCTTAGTCGAGATTTGTATATCAAGCGACGATCCAGAGAGACCAGGAAGAGGAGACCAGTATGAACGAGTCAATTATTTATATCCTTGAGGTCTAGGGCGTAGCTAGATGGTCTGAAAGCAACAAGACGGTTCACTTGAGGTCCGTTTCAAAGGAGAAATGCAGCCACTGGGTTATGAAACGCCGGGAAGTACGCTGAAAAGATATTATAATAAAGATATATATGTATGATAATAGGATGAATGTGAATATGCTTGCTTATGCTGGATAGACAATGAAGATAAGAGGAAAAGGGAAAAAAAGCAGAAAGAAAGAAGGCGAAAAGAGAGGCGTTTTATATATCTTCAACATTTTCTCTTTGTATCCCATTTTATGGTTGATGGACGCAGTCACTCACGGTTCCGCCAGCATCCATCAGCCTCTGCCTGTCTCCCTTTTGCTATTTTTGCAGTTTCGGGAGAATTATGAATCAGCTTCTCTGCGCTTCTGCTGGTTCTACCTCGCTCGGCTGCTTTCTTTTTTGCAACCTTCTGCATGCTTCGGGGGGATTCCCACGCTCGCCAGCTAGTTAGCTAATGGCACACTGTGTGAAAGGGCCAAAGGATGAGACGAAAACAACGCCAGGCAGAAGTCAGCGGCCGGTCGATAACTGGCTAAGGCAGAGAACCGTCAGTGTCAGCAAGGGCAGCAAGGCTTAGACCTGCAAAAAAGCAAGTCAAAGGGAAGACAGACCCTCTCTTCTCGTCTCTTATTCGTTCTGTTTCTTTTTGCCCTTTCTCTTCTGCTTCTGAGCTGGTAGCGAGTTAACGCTGCTGCTAACGAGTTGAACAAGGGACCCGGCCTTCCTTCGAGCCCCATATTGCAGGGCAATGCCAGCTGCTCGGCGTAACGTGGGCTCCCTTAGGGCGGCCCCCCTCAGGCCTGGAAGTGATCGATGGTGGCCGTGGACTGGACCCCTGGCGGGCCATGCAGGCCTCGCAGGCCTTGCCGGGGCAGGATGAGCGAGCATCACGTCAACCTCGTACTCGATCCTGGCCATTCAGCAGCCTTAACCAGCCTTGACGGGCACCGACTGACTCACTGCTAGGTCGGAGGAAAAGACGGCCAGCCAGCTAATCAACATCACTACTCTGTGCAGGAGGCTTTTCTTACAGCGGCTGTGTCGGAAAGGAGCCGGTTATTGTGATGGTGGTGATGACTCTGATAACTAGCTATTGCTCATTATGACATCGGGCGTGAGACGGTCCAGACGACATGGCTGAAAATGGGAAGAGTAGCGGCCTTCGATGACTAATCAGAGTATCGCAGGAGACTACGTGCAGGTTGGGATGGCCGTTGTCCGTACGTTACTTACAGCGGGAGATAAATTTAGATTTCTCATCCCCTGCAAGCGATCCCCGGCATATCAACACAGCATAACACAAGAGCAACAGCATGAATAACCAATAAACGTGTTTTTGAGAAGGAAAAGGGGTCCCATCGAATCGCTAGACAGCGTGAAATCAGAAGGCTTGCTGGACATGGAGTACAAGGTGTCATGATAGCCCTCTACGGTGGTTGCACGCAATCTCTATATTTTTGGCCCTCTTACAACGACCGGCCCCCCTCCAAGATGGCTGTCTGATTGTTAGTTATACAGGAGAAAAGCGCTGGAAAATGGTCGACCCAGCACCAGTTACTTGATTCGGCCCTTTCTCCGAGTTTTCTGCTCTCTTCTGCAGCCTGGACTGTCGCACGGAATCGAGCGCGGACAGACGTCTCGCCGTTTTGGATGACACAGATATTGCGAATTATGTCGGGTTCCTTTTACGGATGCCCTGTCCAGGAACGCATACTTACATCCAAGCGTTCGATGTATAAGGTATGCGGATATAATGTTCCGTATAACGTATGTTGGCCTCGCTATGACCGCAGGGCCGCTATCAGATCTGCTGACCCGAGATTATGGCCACTACGATTGACCACGCATGATGCCTAAAATAACTGAACTATCCAGGCGAATAAAAAAAAAAAAAAAAAAAAAAAAAGGAGAAAAAGAAACGAATGCAAAGGAAGATTGGGTTCAGACACCGTTACACTGGAAACATCCTACCGGAAGATCCCTCATTCCTTTTTGTCTCGAAAGGGAACCAACCGCCCCTTTGCTCCTGCAAGGACGGGCGGGAGCAAAAGGTATGTAATGGGAGCACATAAGTAAAGAAATATGCTGCTTGTTACCTTCAACCAGACTTGCAGCACTGCAGGGTGAGAGAAAGGGAGGGTGAGAATGCAAGGAACCAAGCTGTCCGCCGCTGCGTACAGGCTGCGCATAGCCTCCTCTTTCTCACCCTTTTTTTTTATCCAAATCTATCCGAAAAAAAAAAGGGATATTATACGTTTGCAATTACATTGCAGATTTGCAGACATTAACAACGTCAACGGCGATAAACGATGGTTAATTATTGACATTATCAGAGAGTCAATATACCGTCTCGGTTGAAAAGTCCGTACAGCTCCTATATTTAGCCACCTGTCCTATGCAGACACAGAGAAGCGGGTCAGGTTACAATGAATAACGAGACGGCAAAGGAAGGAGGCTGCTTGTGCAGGAAATCCATCTTTGTGTGTTCGTCTGTTGATCCATGGAAACACATGGCGCCTGGCCGAAGGCACTGGAGTCGGGATAATCAAGAGATGGAATGACATGCAGGGTCTGATTATGACCGTCCATTCAGACATGAATTCGTCGATATTAATAATATATTTCGAAACACACGATCATCGGTTAGAGGGCTTGGAAATGGAGGCCTCGAGCCGCAGCAGACAGCTGAGATGGAAGCGGGTATTCAACCTGACCGGGTCCGTCTTCTTCCCACCCCTGGCATGCCACGAGGAGGAGCGCGGATCAGTGAGTTTGAGGAGAGGCCACGAGTGTTCCAGTGTGTTTAGGATATTATCTGGGATTGACTCGTCATGGCCAATAACGATTAGCACCATCTTGAGCCTTGTGTGGCTAGTTGATGGCTGGGGGAGCAGCCTGAGTGTCGTTTTAGGGCTGAAGTGGGCAATGGGGCTGGTAACTGATAACTACTAAGGGTTTGATTCTACGTCTTTATGCAGGCATGAATGTATGACAGGGAAGTTATTCCTTGCCTGACGCCACAATGTAACCTTGCTCAGCTGTGTTTCCCAAGGCATAACCCTGACGAGCAGGCTGCCTGCCTTAGCTATGTTTGGTGGAAGACAGTGACTCAGGTGTCAATCCTGCTGTCCATCTCCGATCCCCGAATGATCACTAACTATATAACCGGGTAACTGGTTAACTTACCCATGGTATTAAGTGACGAAATAATCGGCTAAGAAGTGTCTGAGATACCGCTAGGAAATGGAGCTGGTGAGACCTTCAGCCCTATGCAGTCATATCATTCCTGATGGATGCTAGAGAAAAGGCCCGGATCAATTCTATCATGCCGTGCCAGCCGATCATGAGGAAAATAAACCATTGGGAAAGGAGAGTACATTGATTTAGTCGGATATAGAATCATTTTCAATATCTTACTCGTACTGTTCAGCCTCCCTTGACAACTCTTCATTTTGCCCGTTCGTCTTTCAATCTTCCCACTAGACACCGTCAGGGTCTCCCAAGCCACCGTCGGGCGGAACGGGTTTGGCTGGCCCGGTGGACCAGTCATTTTTGTGTAGATACATTGCTAGAGATGTCCTGTTAGCACGGGGTAGATGTTTTATGTTGGATACGGGGTTGCGTTTACAAAGTACAAATATTGCAAAGTTATCTATATTGGTGTGAAGGAACGCAAGTCAGAGAAGAACCACAACCTCTGAAGCGCAGATAGAAAGAAATAGGCAGGTATATGGATGGCTTACCTGCATTCTTCCATCTCTCGCGTACCGGGAGCCGTATCGATTTATCCCAACCGTAAGCGTAATCATCCGTCAAAGCGATGTAAGTTATCCTTTGCGGGCGTTTAGGAGGCTTCATTGAAAGCTATGTCTCCTCACCTGTTCCATCACGATCTCCTCCAGTGCCAGGATGAATGACTCGCGCATGAGACATCTCATGAAGAATGAGGAAGCGAAGGTACTGTCAAGAAACAGCTTGTCTAGAGAACTGCCTGTAAAGAATGTTTTGTCACGACACATCTGCAGCGGTTGGGAACACCTCTGGTGCCTACACTTTATCCACATTAACGGGCATATTATAGTGATTACCATGAACGCGTTAATCGAGGGAGCGCAGTATGTATAGGCAGTGACTTGGTCTGAGCAGCCGTCGCCTAAGATGAATCTCTGACCAAAGTCCTCTATAGGACGGTTATCAAACGTAACATCTTCGCTAGGATCTGTCAGTTGGAGTAGTAAGAGTCGGGAGATATGCCGCACCGCCAGGAACCAGCTATAAAAGTGTCGTCGAAAGAAACATACGAATATCCAGTGGAAGCGGCTGTGGAAATCTTGAACGGTCGCGCAGCATGGCTCTCTCGCCGCACCAAATTTCATGGCGGGTGGTGTCTTGTAGTGATAGTCTCCTGGACACCGCCGCCGCGATGTCTAAAGGTAGGCAATATCAGCAAGCAACTTCCAACGCCGAAGGGGGCGACAGCAAAGAAGGCATAGCCGGCAGGGAGACCCAGTCCTTGTTTCTTACAGGCAAAATTCTTCACACGAATGGTTGCCTGCTTGTTTTGCATTTAGGCTTCATCGTTCGTCGGCGCCCACCAGACCTGGCCAAAGACGGTCTCGAAGGTGCGCAAAACCACCTTTTCATCTCTAGTGATCCGGTCTCCTCGCTTAGGAGGCCTCTCGAGGAAGTCAATAAGAACTCGCAACCGAAAGGCTGTGGCGGCGAGCTGTTCAGGAGGCGTTAGGCAAGTCTTGTCAGTCGAATCATGAAATCTATCGGAGGAAAAGTAGGACCAACAGCCAGGCGAGCGCTTTCTATCGCTGTAACTAGGGTTTGTGTTTGCTGGGGGGTACGGTCCTTGATTACGCTTGCGAGTCTGGACTTAGGGACAGGCAGGCCCGTTGCGTTTCTCGCGCTGAGACAGAGCACGGGAAGAAACAGCCATAGTACGGCCAGGATGCTTGGATGCATTATGTTCAAAGCCCGCGGGAGTATTCTTCGTAGGACTCCACTTTGCCAAAGCATCCTGGACCAGGGAGAGCTAGGAGTGGATATCTTATATAGATGGGAGCCCGTTCTGTATATTGTTATTTGTACGATCGCGCGACAGGGCTGGCAGTCGCAGGTAATCCTGTCGCTTTCCTCCAACCCTTATGGGCTTGGGGGCTCCCGTGTTGACGTGTCTCACTCAGCTGGGTATAAAGTCACTGTTGTCAACGAGATCACAGTGCTATGAGTGCAGGAGGTAAGTATGCCAGGGGGCTGGGATTGTGAAGCACCAAGAAGAGCTCAAAAACTAGAGGGAGGAGAAAACTAGAAGATTCTAGTGATAGTATTAGAAATTTGCGAGAGGTCCAACCGCTCGATAATGTTAACTAACACATCTCATCAAGGAAATTAGAAAAGGAGATACAGTTGGCGAAGAAGGTAAGGGGGAATGAGACGAGGCTGCAACATAAAAAGGAGATCCGACCCAAGTCCAACAGAAGGAAATTAGCCAGACATAAAATCCTGTAACACGGGTACCAAATGCACGAGGGTAAAAGGCAAGGACGGAAAGAAGACAAATCTCATGCATTGGATCATGGTTAAAAGGGGAAGGTGAGGAAGTAGAAGGAAACGAGTTCTAACATGAGTGAAATGGTGTATATAGTGAAATGGATATCGAAATGGGAGATTGCGATGGCGGTGATGCTTCTGTAAAGAATGCATATCAAGAGGTTGGTAACGGATAATAAGGGGGAATAGAGCGCGCTAAATTCAGCGGGGAGGTGTTGAATAATAGGAAAAGATAAAAAAAGAAGTTCAGATGCATAACCTCTATATGTTTAGTCGGATATCGTGATAGGGTTGGAATCTGTGCCACCGGGGGTTGCTGGTAAAGGCCGCGGTGAAGCTTCGGGTTCATTGGTCGTTTCGCCCAAAAACGCGGATGCAGTGCTCCCTGAAGAGTCTCGTCTGCTTCCACCTTCAGATTCAGGGTGTGCTGAGAGTAGTGAAGGGCCATCATTGGGTTCTTTATTAGTGAAAGTCGATGTTGTTGCTGGGGCACGTCGTCGCATTCGCCTGCTTCTCCGGGCTTCTTCAGCGCTATTTCGTCGCCTAGAACGGCTGCCCTCAGAGTCATTATCACTCCTGAGTCCCTGTAACATGCTGGCAGCGCGATCCGCGATGTCCTCGCCCTTGGGTTGCGAATTTTGTGGGGTATCATCTTTGGGGGTTGCGGCTGGTTCCGCGGTCGTAGTGCTCTCGCTATCCTGGCCATCGTTCACCGTTATACCGGGTACATGTTGTCCAGAAGCAAGTCGTACTTGATGCCTCTCCTTCAATCTTGCGCGACGTCTTCTGTCACGCTGATCTCTAGCCTGGGGAGCAGCGGCACGCAACTTCTCCAGCAGTGAATCCATTGCACCATTTGATGTGGGCGAAGTCGGTGTACCAGAATCTATACCGTTTGTAAGACCTGGTTTGGCCCTCTTGCGAGCAAGGGAGGCTTCTGTGCGCCGCCTATTTTCTTCCCAAGAGATGTTTTTCTCCTTGGATTTCTATAAAATTTTATAAAGTCAATATACACGTTGGGTAATTAGGGTTAAAAAAAGAAAAAGGATTGAATGAACTTACGCGCCACTCCTGCAAGAAGGTCGCAAGTTTGGGAAAGAATTCCCGTCTTGAATTTTCATCTGTATGGTCTTCACCGTAAAACACCATAATATCATCATATGTCTGGCTTGTTTCATCAAGGTAAAGCTGCAGCTGCTCCGCCTTTCTCCTGGCGTCTTTCATGCATCTTTGCACGATCAGGTTTACCCTATCTTGAGGGTGGAACTTCTTTGGGTCGCTCAGGTTGCCAGAATCCAAACTCATTTGCACGTTCTTAATGTTATCAATATATTTCTTTGCATCAAGCTGGAGCTGATCGACATTTGCCTTCTGGACTCGTATTACGCCATCAATATCGTCGGTGAACCCTTCCCACTCTGGATATTGATTTCGAACAATACGTTCAACCAGGTCTGCAAAAGTGGACTCATTCTTGTCATCTTTGACCATACCAAGACGGGCCAGAGAGCTGAGTTTGAAGCCAGCGGCCTGTTTATTAGAATCATTCATGAAGTTACCAATATCAAGAATGAGTCCAAGCACGTTCATCAAAGAGACGGAGTCACGTAACGACTCGCAAACTTGTCCTATCTCCCGTAGGCTGGAGGATATATGATCGTATTCTTGCTCAAAAGAGAGAGTCAAGTTAAGTGCACGCATTCTTGATTTCCAATAATGGTTCAACTCAAAGGCAGTCTGGAGATAAATTTGATCCTGGCGAGTAAGCTCTGAAGGGTCCTGCTCTCGCTCAGTTGTAGCAGCTCCGGGCCCCGGTCCAATCCTGCTATAGGAGCCATCAACTTTGATGTATTTTCAGGAATATTGCACAGCTCGTCCTTCTGTAAGAATTCCATGACAACCGTATTATTCAATATTTCGGTATCACAATGAATGATCTTGCGAACGAGCTCGTCTGCGGAGATTTGAGAAAACTTGGCGAACGCAATTTCAAATTGGCGGACCAATTCACTACTGATGATCTGTTTCTTATCAGTCTTCTTCCCAGAACGAGCCAGTACTTTCGTTTCCTTGGCCATGAACAATCTCTCGACTTCATCGAGAACTCCCTTCTTTGCAAGATCAGTGTATTTCTGCTCCTTGGCCTCATGTGTAGGTGCATGAGCAGCCCAGACGGTTACTTGAGGGGTATCAACTTTGTCCCAATGAAGTGCCTTGAGCTTCTTCTTGGGGCGTATAAATGGTAAGCTAACCGTAGGTACTGAAGAAACTTGCCCAGCGGGAAGGTAAGTTTTCTTCCAACCGCCAGGCATTGGAGGCGGTGGAGGCGGCATTCCAACTCCTGGCATGGGAGGAGGAGGGGGTGGTGCACCATTTCCAAAGCCGGGCATGGGAGGAGGAGGCGGTGGAGGAGCACCACCAGCGAAGCCGGGCATGGGAGGAGGTGGTGGCGGCGGTGCCCCCCCTCCGAAGCCAGGGAGAGGAGGCGGTGGTGGTGGTGGAGGGCCATTAAAGCCAGCAAGCTTATCGGGTTCAGCATCTTTTGTCTCTTTATTCTCGGGACCTTCGGCAGGAGGTGTCGATGTCTTTTCTTGCTCTTCCTTTTCTTTCTCCTTTTCTCTTTCTCCAGCTTTGGAAGCAATTTCACCCAGAAGTGCTGTGGCACGCTCAGGGTCGAGTTTTGGTCTTCTGATCTCTACCAACCGGCCCTTCTCGAATACAGCCTCCTCGCCCTCTTCCTCTAGATCATCAAGCTCTTCATCCCTGCTATCCTGGTCATTAGAAGCGTTAGCTTTAAGGGCCTGGCTACGCTTCCTCGAAACAGTACCAAAGGTGCTATGAGTGAAGTTGCGCTTGGTTTCCTCATCAATTTCGGGTTCATGAAAGAAGTCTCCCTCCATCAGTTCGCGCAATTCTCGAAGCCTGTCTGATGGACCATTCTGAGGCCAAACTTTTCCTTCCAATTTGAACTGGGTCTTTGCTCGATCAAGCTGCCGTTCAAGGCGGCTCATAAGTTTCTCTCGGTCAAGAATACCATTCATCTGGGTAGGATCCATTATGCTCATATCACCTCCATTACCAGCCATCTTAGACTTCGATGCTGCAACATCCTGTGCATCTCGAAGCATGAGGTAGAGCTCCCGAGTTTCAAGTTCGTTCCTCTGAAGCTCTTGTCCTCGAATCCTTTGGATTTCGGCCAATTCACTTTTCAAAGACTCATTTTGCCGGGTTTGGAGACTGATTACTGCTTCCTGTTCCTCAATTTGCTTCTGCAGCTTCTTGACTAGGCCATCTGCGCCCATTTCTATTCGAGCTTTCATCTCATCTCGTTCGGCAATTGCAGCTTCTGCAATCTGGCGAGCTTCCAGGGACTCGTCGAACGCCCTTCTTGCTTCAGCGTCGGTATGTAGCTTGTCTAGGAGGCTCTGGACTGTAAAATTGAGACTCTGCTTCAGGTCCATATCTGGAAGCCTTCTGTCCATGGCGACATAGCTGAGCATTGCATCAACTAATTGGAACATTCGGTGGCTATCTTCACCGGAGTTCTCCCTGATAAGAAGCATGTGTTGCATGGCTGAAATGAAGAAGTCCTGGGAACGACCTCCCCGTAGCCTACTAATGATAGCATTGGTAATTTGAATGGGGTCGTTCATATCACTGACCTCCCCTTCAATGCTATCTTTCATGCTACTGCTTTCTCGTTGGAGCAGATCTTCGTAGTCGATCCCTTCATTCTCCTTATACCGTTCCACTTGTCTGTCAATGGCCTCATACTGGAATCCTTCCATCTTAGCAAGTAGTCGTTTGATACCGCAAGCGGTGAACTGTGCTCTGATATGACATCGCAGTTGCAAGTCATCTTCTGAAGCGTCGACAAACATGTTGATCAAAAACATGGTTGCTAGAGCATACTCCATGAGGAGGTTCTCCATTCCTATGCCGCCGCTCCTGAACTCTTCACTTGCGCCGACAAGACTGCCCATTTTGCCTCGTCCGTCAATGCTGACTTCCACTACTCGCATCCAGGCATCAAATCGGCCAGTCTCGCCTTGCATATTCTTAACCTGATCCATTGCTTGAAGGACCTTTTGATGCCCCTGACCATGGGCCCAGTCGCAGAGGAAGGTCAAGATTTCGCTGACCAACTTTCTTGTTGTCAACCTTGGGGATATAAGAGAACTTGCGAGGGCCACGATAATTTGCTGATGGGCAAGCGCATCGTCGGCACCATATTTGTTGTTCATCAATGCCTTCAAACATTTTGCAATATCGTACTCGCGATCCAAATCCTTATCTCCTCCTGAATTGGTCACAGGAACTGGTCCTGAAGCTTTTCTTCTGTTTATCTTCAGTAGTACGCTTGTCAAAGCAATCTGCCCTTGAGCTTCAACAAACGATTTCACCCAACTATTTGAACATATTTGTTAGCATAGGGATTGATGTGTTTTCAAGGCTCTTCATCTAGTGTGATGGATTTACCTTATCGGTTGTGTTCGTAAGCTTACGCTTAGACTCCCCAACTCCTTTGCTGTGATGGAGTCATCCATGACCTTCTTAACATACCACTCAGGACTGCCTTCTTCATCGGCTCGTCCGAGGAGACCCTTGCCTCCATCTCCAGAGCCAGTTTGCCTATTCTGTTGGCGCCGCTTTTGCTCCCCTTGCCACTGCGTCAGGCGATCTTGATGAACCAACGTCCATTTTTTCGACGTCGGGTAGGCCAACATCTGTCTCTTAGCCTGTTCGGGTAGATTCTGCCACCCTCGTTTGATCATGAGCTCATAGAACATCTGGTCCACGACGGCGTCATCCTTAGGTCTCTGGATCGTTCCATCCGCCGAGATTGGCAAAGTACCAAACACAATGGGTAGCTGAGGAGGAAGCCAGTCAGATCGTGACGAGGTAGAAGGACGGCTTCCTGAGGAGCTGGGCGGCTGATTCCGGGGATCTTGAGGATGTGTGGAGTAGTTGTAACGGGACGCATTGTCTGTGCTGATAGTATGAGTCGAGCCACGAGGAGCGGACGAGACCGCGGAGTAGATGCTGTTCTGGTCCATGGAGGTTCGAGGGTTGGAGGTTTCTGCGGCTGGGTAGGCGATGTGGCCGTTCCACGCTTGGTATTTCACCCCCTTGTCGCTTTGAGAGTAGTATGAGGCGGTGGTGCCTGAGAATCCTGGCGGGGGCCGGGGTCCAGACAGGTGTATTGCGCCGTTCGCAGGCTGATACCCCTGAAACTGGGGATACTGGTGGTAGTCGTTTGGTTTACCCATTTTGGAAGGGGTTGGCTCCTTTCGCACAGGCACGCTGTCATACGGGACGGATCCTATCACACCTGAGAGATATTCCGTATCGCCGGTTAAATCGACAGATAGGCCGGACTCTCGTTTCGAATATCTCGATGAGCGCGATCCCGATCCACTGCTGGCCGCACCAAACGATTCCGGCGTCTCAGCGCGCAGATCAGGCTGGCGTTCCTTGTGTAGTTTCCTTCCGAAAAAAGATTTCGACGGTTTATCTGATGTCATGACGGCGTCTCCGGCAAACCATAAAGTTGGCCACAGCCTACCGGCCTGCCCAAGTATCTGGTGGTAAGGGGAAATAGAAACAAATCGGGGGGGATCGATCGGTCGTGCTGGTAATTTTCTATAAGAGCGAACGAGGGAAAGGGAGTGAAATCGGTCGGTTATTTAGAGTAGTTAACTAGCTAGTTATTTTGTAGTTATTTCTTCGAGTGGCTTTCTGAACTATGCACCTGAGAGCGTTCAGGCAACGCATGGGAAAGACGAAGACAGGTTTTTTTTCTGTCTCTCTCGCGCGGTCTGCAGTGACGGGATGACGGGCTAGGCGATCACTGTGTCCTCCTCCAGATGCGGCCGGTCATCCTCTTTCATGTGGATAGCGACGTAAATAGCTGGGTGTGTTAAGCCTGCAGCTCTGGCTCGGCTGTCTCGACGGTCAGGGCGGCGCAGGAAAACAGGGTCAGCAGGCTCCAAATTGCTATGTGATGCGGGCTCCGGTGCTCTAATTCCATCGCGCGGTGTTTGACAGTCACGGATCCAGCGTCTGTATCTTTCACAAGCGCCGTGAAAGCCGTTCAGGGGGAAGAAAAGTCGACGGAGCGGCAAAAGTGACGAAGCGACAAAAAGAGGCGCATCCAGAAGCGGCTAGATGGTCACGTGGTCGAGGCACTGCGCAAGCCTCATGCAAGCCATCGAGAGGATGGCAGATGACGAGACGGCGAGGCAGAAGCAGAGAAGAAGAAGAAGAACAAGGCAGAAGCAACGGGCAGGAGGGCAGACAGCGTGAGAAGAGACGACGGCCCTGTAGATGACCCGCTGGTAGCTCTTGCTGGCAACGATGGGAGGAGCTACCGGTGTCATCAAGGTCAGCTACTGGCACCAATCCCCCTCCCTCTTCCTGCTCCCGCGAGTTGACTACTTGGCTAACACTCAGCTACTATAGACACTGTTCATTCCGGCGCTGATATCCCTAGTTCTCTACCTGACCATATCCTTCGTCATAACCCCCTTCATCCGGCTGCACCGGCAGCGATACTCCCAGTACCTCCCCTTGCATACAATATCAGTGCATACGACCTCGCTGAGAGACAGGACGTTCGACGCCCTCATGAACATCACCCTACCTTCGTCATGGAGACACAGAAGCCTAGCCCACGAACAGGACTCAGACAGCTTGTTCGACGACGACGGTGAAGATGGCTATGAGCTGAGCGAGTCGAGGCGGGAGGCCCTTGACCAGGAGCGAAGAGAGGCACGGCTCGCCCGGGAACTGGAGGATGGCTTCATACCCGACAGCGATGGGGAAGATACTCCAGGGACTAGGCGGATATGACGCAGCCTACTTCTATCGTTTTTTCTCAGCTCTTTTTCGCTATCCTTTCTCTTTCTGCTGTGGACATTCGGATCTTCATCAAGCTTGGAGCTTTGGAGCCTTGATACTTTTTTATCTTTGACCTTTTGATTATAGAGATTTTGTTTACTTGGACTTTTATACCCTCTGGAAACTGGCTGTATAATATACTCGACACTCTACATATTCATCTCTGGCGCGTCTAGCTAGTTGCAATGGCTTTTTTCCCTACCTTTTCTTGCCCGGAAAATTCTCGACTCCTCAGAGAATGCTGGGCTACTAGTCTAGGACCTTCGGTTCCTTCCATATAAGCCCAACAACACAACCGGAACGCACAAAAGATTATAACAACCTTAGTCTATATTCACCTTTATTCTCTGATAAAAGGGTGTGATATCTCTTCTGTAGGCGTATGACCACCATCCCTGAGCCCCTATTTGTCTCCTTTTGCCTTACATACAGTTCTATCTTCATCCTATAGCTTCATGTGGTCTGTAATCTCCTATCAAGCCAAGCTATCAACCACATTGTGCTTTATTGCTAGTTGCCCAAGGACACGAAAAGCTATCTAAGCTAGAAGACTGAAAATTCACAGTGAAGACTAATATTCACAGCTACGTCTTCCCAGATAGCCTATAGCTATGGCTATTATTAATAGAAGTGCCCATAAAGCTCTCCAGCCTCCTCTTGGAATTTTCCAGACATCCTCTCTCGAAAGCTCTGCTCCTGCATTCCTGTTTCCTGGGCTATTAACTGCGAAACTGGCCGCAACTAAATATATGGAGCTCAGTAATAGTTATTTGAAATCTTTATTCGTGTTAGTGAAGAAGAATCATGGCATCCACATCTCGCTAAAAATTAGGGAGATATAGTGAATCACTTTTACTCTATAAAGTTCTCAGACTTTCAACAGAACAAGAATGGCATGCTGTATACCTCCATTTCTAGCGCCGCTTATAGAACCGAGAATGGATATTGGAATATTAAGCTTGTGGTGTCACGGAGAGCACCCAAGATTTCTCAGGCAGTTGAATATAGGTGGCATCTTAGAAGGAACTATAGACGTGACTATTGATAAAGGTCACTCACCATTTTTTGCCACGCAGATATACCACAGTCACTTCTGGCTATTCATCTTCTCTTCCCCCACAGTGTTAGGTTAGAGATTCACCCATTAACACATTGTACGTGGAAGCAGAGCTACCCCAATTTATTTTTTTTTCTCCCCTTGATATATGTTAATTGCGCAAGTGAAAACAGAACCAGCATAGTTGTACCTGTAGGAGTACTCATAGTTGAGGAACATGCTTGACGTATATACCATGAGTCTGGCCATGGCCGTCGGTTTCTCTTTGTCTACCGGGTACTAAGTAAGTGATCACCCGAACTAAGAATTTGACCATATAAAATGCTAACAATATTGCCCACTTTGCAGCCTCCCCTTATCTTAGGATTATCTGTCATCCAGCCCCATCTAGGGAAATGAATAATTGAGAAAGAAAAACGACAGTTTTATTCAGGTGCTATTTTGAAGAGTTACGTTGATAGATAGTATTGTGCTGTCACTACCGTTGTAGCCCACTATCCCTGACGCTGGCGCTAAGTTGTTCAAGTGGATATTCTCCGACACAGCCTGTCCTCGACCCCTAGTAGAGATAAAAATAGATAGAACAGCGCATTGTCCAAACACATATTGTCTTGAAAGTAGCATCTTCTGATCTAATATAGCAGAACAACAGCCGATAGCCATATCAATAATATCAATCATTCTTCTTTCTTTCTCTCAATCATCTGCTTTCCCTATTACGTCAGCATTTGTATAACTTAAATTGGGGTAGAATTGGAGAAAAGACGAAATTACCCCTCATTACATCATCATCACGCGAGCAGATGAGGGGTAAAACTCCTTCTCCAAAAAAATAATAGATTGCAATCAGCAGCAAAAAGTGAAAGAAGAAGAAGAAATATGGAAGTCGACAGGGGCCGGCGAGGTGGAAAGGAACATGTATACAGCTCTTCGGTACTTTTAGCAGGTACCTAGGTACTTACCAGGTAGGTGCTAAGGTGGGATGGGCGTACGGATCCCAATCTGCTTCATGGTGGTGGGCATCATGCAGACCCCGCACGCAGAAGCATTGTAGAGTGTTACTCGAGCACGAGCAGAGACGGTTAACGAGAGAGCAGGCAGTGGTAGAGGGGCAACGCCGCTGGAGCGATGGGAGGGACCTCAGGTCCATATAAACCCGGCCTCGTCCGCCTCGTAGATGGTTGTCTTTTGCTTCGCTTCCCATCACAGTTATTTGCTCTGTTCTAGGTCAAAGGCCATAAGAAGCTGTTCTAGGTAGGTGATAGCTCTCGATGGCAAACCGGGTGTTCATCCTCGCATAAAGTCATCCAAGATTGGGCCTTTGCTAACATCTACCGTCAGATAATCACCACTAAAAAACCCAATTCGAGACAGTAATCACCACTCAAC
Organism: Trichophyton rubrum CBS 118892; assembly: GCF_000151425.1. Taxonomy (NCBI): domain Eukaryota; kingdom Fungi; phylum Ascomycota; class Eurotiomycetes; order Onygenales; family Arthrodermataceae; genus Trichophyton; species Trichophyton rubrum. The sequence goes on along the minus strand of NW_003456421.1, from coordinate 273,027 downwards.
CACTCAGACACAATGGTAGGTGCCTTGTTCAGCTCATACTTCAGTATCTGTCTTCAAGGGAAGATCATTAGATACATCTTCTCCTTGCTTTTATCGCAGTTGACTGGAGTTCATGTGCTGACAGCTTCAAATTATAGGTCAAGGTCCTTCTCGTACTCTATGATGTAAGACTCTCCCGACCTCTCCTGCTGATCATGAGCATAACTAACTCTTCTTCAGGGTTGCCAGCATGCCAAAGACCAGCCTGGCTTGCTCGGGACGACGGAGAACGAGCTCGGCCTGAGGAAGTATCTTGAAGACAATGGCCACACCTTGGTTACAACCTCTGACAAGGAAGGAGAGAACTCTGTTTTCGATCGTGAGCTCGTTGACGCCGAAATTATCATCACCACCCCGTAGGTTCTCTATCAAAGCGACAGTCAACCAAATATCTCAAGCTAACATTCTACAATTTTCAGCTTCCACCCAGGTTACCTCACCAAGGAACGCCTCGCCAAAGCTAAGAAGCTCAAGCTTGCCATCACTGCCGGTGTAGGATCAGACCACGTTGATCTAGATACCGCCAACAAGACCAACGGCGGCATCACCGTTGCAGAGGTGACTGGTTGCAATGTCGTGTCCGTAGCGGAACACGTCGTCATGACCATCCTTCTCCTTGTCCGTAACTTCGTGCCGGCACACCAACAAGTCACAAGTGGAGGATGGGACGTGGCAGCTGTTGCTAAGAACTCTTACGACCTCGAGGGCAAGGTTGTTGGCACAGTCGCTGTCGGCCGTATTGGAGAGCGTGTCCTGCGTCGTCTCAAGCCATTCGACTGCAAGGAGTTGCTCTACTACGACTACCAACCACTAAAACCAGAGGTTGAGAAGGAGATTGGTTGCCGTCGGGTTGAGAATCTTGAGGAGATGCTTGGACAATGCGATATCGTCACCATCAATTGCCCACTACACGAGAAGACGCGAGGTCTCTTCAACAAGGAGTTGATTTCTAAAATGAAGAAGGGTGAGTCGTCAACTAGGGTTTACGTTACCCTATGTAGTTTCCCTTTACCTTGGATGCTAACGGCTTTCTAGGATCCTGGCTCATCAACACTGCCCGTGGCGCTATAGTCGTCAAAGAAGATGTGGCTGAAGCTGTCAAGTCTGGCCACCTCCGTGGATATGGTGGTGATGTTTGGTTCCCTCAGCCAGCTCCAAAGGACCACCCACTGCGATATGTCCAGGGTCCATGGGGCGGTGGTAACGCGATGGTGCCTCATATGTCTGGCTCAACTATCGATGCTCAGATTCGATATGCAGAAGGCACCAAGGCTATCCTTGAATCATACTTGTCTGGTAAACATGATTATAGGCCTGAGGACCTCATCGTCCACAAGGGAGAGTATGCCACTAAGGCATACGGCGAGAGAAAGTAGGTCCAGGATCTCTGTGTAGGTGGGCGGGTGTAAAGCCCGTGGGATACTTCTGTGTATGAGGCTGGGACAGGATGTCTTTTCCTTTAGCCCCAGGATCAGCATGTGCATAATGACATATCTTTCTTTCCTTTACTTTTGTCTACCTACTTTCTTTATCTCTCACATCAGGACCTCTGAAAACGAAATATGGTTCGACTCTAGTGTTTCTTAACAGGAATAACAAATTCATTGCTTCCCACGAATAATTCAGGTTGGTTTCTATGGTCCAATGAGATCCTCGTCCTATCTGCGGCGATACCGGGTCTGGTTGAAGTCTATGGACTAGAATTAATGGAGAAGCTGTGTATTCAAAGCCGCACTTTTCTACTTTGCCTGGGAGAAAGCATTCATCATATAGAGAAGCACGCGCAGAATCGCGCATTCTCCATTTTTTTTACCCTCCACATAGCTCTCGAGAGGCAGCTGTTCAAACCATATCTAGCTTAAACAACGCAGCACCTAATTATAGACCCAAATCATTAGTAATAAAGGTACCATCTTTTGGCCTTGCAGAGACGCGCCATCAAGTATATGCAAGTAAAGAACTCAATACATGTATCCAATGCAATGCGCCAGCCCTTGCACATTAAAGTTATTTCATGAGAGAACGCCATGATATTCCGTATTATCATTGTTGGCTTAGAGGTATAATGGGTATCTTTCAAATAATCATCCAGAAAACCAGGCCGTGGTAGGATATAGAGCTTGTCGAAGTGGTGGCCAATCATAATGCATCAGATATATGTTGGTATACGAGACCCAGCTTGGAATATTAGTACATTATGGCTCGGAAGGCTGCCACCTAGTATCTTGGGTTCAACCAAAGGCAGTGCTTATGCGCACAGAACCAATCAAGTAGCATCCTTAAATCATGGGCAACGAGCTCTTGTAGAGAATAACATTCTCCAGTCATGGATCTCATGGCTTCAGATCCGAGAATATACCGGAGTACAGTTCAACCCTGCTCCCATCTACGGTAAAACAAGCTACGTATGGGATGCGGAGTACCAACTGTAGGGCCCTGAGTCTGAAAGATATCCAATTATCGGGTCGAGCCGTAGAAATAATAGAGCCTGACTCACCAAGGGGATGCAAGGTATAGAGTTGAAACAACGCTGCACGGACTGTTCCCCAGGGTGAGTTACTCATGTGTGATAACCACGCTTGTTGGCTGCATTGGCGGATCCAGCTAGGTGACGGACATGAACGGTTATGTTAGTTATATGGGCTACTCCGTACATATGGGCTACTCCGTACATCATCGTCCTCGACGTCGGCTGCGACATATCAGCGTAATGGGGGGCAACGATACCCAGCGTTTTGGGGCCAAGAAGGCTTAGCAGGCATTGGGAACAGCCACTCTTTCAATCACAAGGCCATTGCCCTGCAGTTAAATAGGCGAAGAACTAAATAAATCACGAGACCGGACAGTCCGGCAGCCTGGCAAGGACTAGAGGCTGTTTCTGCAGGCTACCGACAAGGAGGCCGGGTGAAGCTTGAGATAGCAAGTTGTTGTTAGGAGAAAAAGCAAGGGCGTTGTTGTCGATGTAAGGTTGACGCTGGAGGTCGAAGCCAGAGTGGAGCCAAGACCAGGGGTTGAGATGTCTAAGGGATGTGCATCTGCCTCTTGCATCGCCGCCTCTTCGTCTTCCCCGTTCCATCCTCCTACTCACCTACCTACCCAAGATCCAACCGACAGGAGTGCAGCTTGAGATGGCATAGCTGGCTTGTATACCCAACATTTGCTACCATTTAGGTGGCATTTTTCAAATCACCAAAGAGGACCAGCCCTCTCCACCCCAAAACCTCACGATGTCGACCTTGCCAACCTAGGAAGATTCAGTGCCATGAGAGGCGATTTCGAATGCAGCTAGATTGATAATATGGACCCAAATTTCCCTCTGATTATGAATATGTAGCCACTAGGATGCATCGACGCTGTGCAATGTGCGTGGCCGGCGCCTAGAGGATGCATATCCATACAGCTTGCTCATCCACTGCAGCTTTTGCGGGAGCTCCACCTTGGATATGGATTGTCATATCCATGGCTTGATAAACGACGTGCAAGCTTACTATGTAATGCAAGCATTTCGACTTGAAAAGTTGGGGTCTGCCAGCTATTTCAGCTACGCGTACGGTGGGGAAGCCCTTCAATTTGGCCTGTTATGGAGGAAATCCAGCTATAGCTGACATTGTCAGTGCAGATGCATATTGCATGGCAGTGCATCATCCACGGACTACGTTTATTTCAAGCTTACTCAACCAGAGAAGGGGAGAACTTTTATATCTGGCCTGGTCTCTCAGACATTTTCTCGTCGAGGTTTGCTTACCTGGAAACTTGCAAGCATTTCTCTCCTCAATACGGTTGCATCGGGGGAAAATTGTTATTTCACTTAACTTTTCTGCTACTTCAAGCTGTTCTATTAACTCCCTTGATATTCCTACCGCACGAGTATTCTGCCGGCAGACTGTACGCGAAGGCTAGAGTGGTGGCGTCGTCGACGTCGAGCCTGAGGATTGTTCTACTTTGATCTTTATTTCAAGATCTTTCTGTAGTTCAACACCTTAAGGGCCCGGACGGAATTAACAGTATGAATAACAGTACGCAAACTATGGACAGTGAATATAATATTTCGAACGTGGAGGACTTGGAGCGTCGCATGTTCATCGTTGCTACTTCATCCTTTGGTTTGATTGCATCATTTGTCATATCTGCTGTGATATTGTTTGATAACTGGAAGATACTACGGAAAACCAGATCTTTTCAACGGTATACAGCTCTCTATATATTTACCCACCTTCCATACATATCTCAACGCTTACTTACTATCATAATATATAGAAACCCTTTCAGAATCTTATTCCACATACCAAATCCTTACGTTGTTCCGTACTCCCTTTCGATAACCTCAATCATTCAGGAAACGGCGTTCATCACTTCACAATCAAGCAGTTATCGGCCCATCAATGGTGATAGCTGCAAGGCTTCATCTCAGGTTGTTTGGACTAGTGAGTTCTTCTTTCCTAATCTACATCGCACCTGGAGTGCTAATCCCTGTTTGTTACCCTAGCTTCGTGGATCAATGCATATATGCTTTTTGCGTTGTGTCTAACGTTTATCCTGAGAGGCGTCATCCCGTCCAAGAACTTTCCAAAGGGCATCTGGCTTGCCTTGAGTTGCGGGGGAGCGATATTACTCCTATTAATACTAACCTGGATACCATCCGCAGCCAAACCAAACTTGAGTAGCAGATGTTCTGCAGAGCCATCTCAGTGGGTAAAGGGATGGGCTGATGTTGCCACTGGTTTAACGGTTCTACTAGTTGCAGTTTACTTTGCAACCATCTCAGTTCTGATGTTCCGCCTTCGGAAGTCAAGGCGGCTGAGTCGAGATCGAAGGACGGTTATGAAGCATGGCATATTTCATCTTGTGCTTGGATCCATATTATATGTTAGTACATTCATTTTCCGCTTAATCCGGTACACTTTTGTACTAAATACCTTAACCAGATCTCTCCGTTGCCATTCTACGTATCTGCTCTACGCCATCATCCTTCGCAAGCTTCTGGCCTCGTTTCCTCAATTGCAATTCACATCTTTGGTTTTGCTAATTCTGCCTTATTTCTCATTTTGCGCGGCCCCCGAGACGGACCATCGACTTCACCAGATGGACATATATGGGATAAACGCAGCACATGGAGCAGCTTTGGTGGTGCAGATTCTGGTATTGTAGAGGTGTACCGACCCGAACGGATAGAGAAGGAGATGGACATCATACAGCTACGAAATTCTATGCCGAAGGAGACCCCTGACTCTTCGGCTAAGTCAGGCTTGGGGGTCGCCGGAATTTCAAAACCAAACATCGGAGAATTCCCTCCTCGAAAGGAAGTGAAAACTAGCTCCGTCGGGCCGCTACCGCATATCAGATCTGCATCAGAAACAAGAAGAAGTGTGATGAAGGAAACGCTGGTCTCGGGCAATGCATCCTATCATAGCAATGATATGGTACCTAAAATGCATTGTCCCGACGTTGCCACACCGCAAACTCCAAGGCTAGCATTCAACTCCCCAGTTTATCATTTCTCGAAGTTCAGCCCAGCTGTTGCACCCGCTGAACTATATCCACCTAGTTACGGAATATACCCGATGAATCCTCGACTAAATGTGTCAACCCCGACTTTAGTGGGACCTAATTCTTCCCAGAAACTGCTAAACATGCCATCAACGCCAACACTTAACAGGTCCGGGAGCCTTCGAAGATCCCTGGATTCTGCTCTGTTGAAGCCTCTATATCCACATCATCGATACAACCACTACTATCATTCTAATGATACGCACAAATTCGAGCCCACCCCAGCATATCCTGCGCAACCTGCGCAGCCTGGACCTGTCTATGTTCAGCCGTATTCGGCCTCCCCAAGACCATCCGTCTCCACATACTCGTCAGGCACGCCCCGGAGACTGACGGACAAGATGCTTCCTCCTATCCCACCGCAAGATTCCCAGCAAGTGCTCTTTGAAGCAGCAATGCGGCTAAGAGACAGCCAAATTAGCTCTTATTCAGCACAGTGGCAACACAATGCCCATTTATCCCCCCTTCCCGCAACTTATCAATCTTCGCCTTGGATATGAGGTTTGGTGTTGAAAAAAGCAATATCGTATACCCTATTTCATTCGCCTAATCTCCGATCAAAGCCTGAACCTAATATTCCTATTTTCCCTATCTGACAGGATTTGTCAGATCATATCTTGACAGGATATCTCCTTGTTTTGAATGGAACCGGTCCCTCTGGTTATATCTCTCCCAATAGTTGGAACTGGATGCTCGCTCTTTGACTCTCTCTATCCCTAGCTACATTTGACATGTTAGCCATATTTCTGTATTGCCTGGGGCATACGAACAAATACCTTGTTATCACTTTCGCTTGTGTTGATTGATTTTCCCGCTGGCTGGCTAACATGCGATTCTCCTTCGAGGTCCCTTTTCAAACGCATATCACACGGTCTTTTAGGTACAAATGATTGGATTATCAGATGTCAAGATAAATTATTGAATACACTTAGTTATATTTCTGAGCTTGAAAAGAGAGTTGAAAATATCATATTCATTTGCCTTTCTATAAATGGCAGTCCTCTAGTTCATGAAATCCGAAGTATTATACATAATATACAATTATCTAACCATACTAGAAGACAACGTTGACGACCTTTCCACTTCCCACAACGACGACTCGTTTGCGTTTATCCCAATTATTTTTCTCCTGGAGCCAAACCTTTCCCTCTTTAGTACTGAGAACGTGAGATAATATCCATTCCTGCTCTTGTTCCTTGCTGATTGACTCTGCGGTAGTGCTATTGCCCGAAAAGGGTGGCACAGATGCAGTGAACCGGAGTTTCCCATTGACCTGAACTGCTACCGTCTTCGCTCCACGCGAGCGAATTTGCTTGATATCCGATTCTGACAAAAATTCAGACGGCCATGGAGAAGATAAGACCGGTGGGACAGTGTCAACGCGTTCAAAAAGAGGCTTGTGTAGTACTTCCCAACATTCAGAAGCGAAAGCTGGGGCAATCGGCGCCAACATGCGTAGGAGAGAATTTAGTGAGATATACAGGGTTGTATGTAACGACGTGAGCGATTGTGCTGAAGATGTTTTCGATGATTCTTCGGGTAATTGCACGGCTGCAATCGCGTTGGTGAGCTTTATTAGATCTGATATGACTGTATTAAGGCCGTATTGATTCTTCTCTAGGCAGTATGAGACTGACGATATTGTGTTATTTGTCATAAGAAGAAGGTTGCTCTCGGTTTCCGTGAGTTTGCCTAGCGGTGGCAGGGCCATGCCATTTAAAGATAAAAGAGCATCAGGGGCTGATGAGAAGTTTGCCCTTTTGAGAGAATTGCCGGTATCTTCCACGGCCTTCCAAATGCGACTGAACCATCTTTGAATGCCCACAATCTTGGTTTCATCCCACTCTAATACTTCACTGACAGGAGCAGAGAAAAGAACATGGGCACGTGTAGCATCTGCTCCATAACTTTTGATACAAGTATTCGGGTCTACTCCGTTATACTTACTCTTTGACATCTTCTCAAAAGATATGTTGGCGGGAATTTGGGTACCAGTGAGCACTGGGGAGCCTTTAACAGAATGGTCAACTTCACCCGGCCGTAAAAATCGACCAGTCTTAGGATCTGAGTAGGTCTTGCCATGAACCATGCCTTGAGACAATAGTTTGAGGAACGGCTCTGGGGGGTCCGCAGCATTTTCAATCATGCCTTCAGCAGCAAGAAATTTGAAGATGAAACGAGAATAAAGAAGGTGGAGAATAGCATGTTCTATACCTCCTATGTATATGTCCACAGGACGAGATTTCGAGGGCGACACCGGCAGATCGTTGTTTTTCGGGTCCAAAAATCTTAAGAAATACCACGACGAGTCTACAAATGTATCCATGGTGTCAGTGTCTCTCTTAGCTGGTCCCTTGCAGCTTGGACACTCGGTGTGTAGCCATTCGTCTGCCGACTCCAGAGGATTTCCTGTCTTGTGTTTCAGTTGAGACCCTGGAATAGCAGGAAGTTCAACTGGTAGCTGGCTAGCAGGAACCGGCACAGCCCCACAGCTGTCACAATGAATAATCGGGATAGGGGCACCCCAATATCGCTGCCGACTGATAAGCCAATCTCGTAGCCTCCAATTCTCGACAAATCTAGCACGGCTTCCTTTATCCTTCAGAGTATTGATTATTTTTTCACCAGCGGTTTTTGAGGGTATCTTGCTGTAGGACCCGCATATATCAGTGGTTTGTCCATGCCCTGAAAACGCCGAGTCCACATTGTATTTATCATTGGAGTCTGGGCCTGGTTTCAATGGTATAACCACGGACACAATAGGTTCCGAAGGAGAATTTTCTTTCCAAAATCCGAAATCGCGAGAGTCATGTCCAGGGACCCCCATGACTGCGCCCTCTCCGTAATCTGGGAGGACGTAAGGTGCAACATAAACTGGGAGCGAAGAGGGTAAATGAGGGTTCTCTTCAAGATTATAAACTGGGTTGATTGCTTTGACTCCGGGGAGTTTGAATCCTGCCTTCGTCTCGGGTGGTAGTGAGCCGGTGGAATTGATAAATTTCTGGAGCTCCGGGGTGTTGGCAGCCATTTTCTTTACCACTGGATGGCTGGTCGACAGTGCGATATACTGAACGCCATGGAGTGTGTCAGGACGGGTGGTAAAAACTTCGATATCAAGGGTTTCTCCCGGAATTGATAACGTAAATGGGACAAGAGCACCTCGCGACTTTCCTAGCCAGTGTCTTTGCATTGTCAGAATCCTATCTGGCCAGCTGCCAGATAATGAGTCGAGATCCTTAAGCAATGCTTCTTTAAAAGCAGTGATTCGGAAAAACCATTGTTTTAACTCCCGTTTTTCGACTTTCGCGCCAGACCTCCAAGAGCATCCATTGGAGTCGACCTTTTTGGGAACATATTTATCAGCTGTGACTGCTTCACCAATTCGCATAGGTAGTTGTTAATACCTGTTCGTTTGCCAAAACTGTTTTATCAACAGGATCGTAATTCACAACGGCTTCCGCTTGGTACGCAAGGCCTTTTTCATGAAGCATTAAAAATAGCTTCTGGGTATGTTTGTAAAACTCAGGCGAGCAAGTCTTAACCTCCTATGGTACAATAAAAAAAATACCAATTAGCATCCAATCTGTTATCCAAGTTCCATGTGATCTGACAAACGTATTGAAATGGATGCTGTACCGTATCCCAATCGAATCGTATACCCAAATCTTTCAACTGATTCCTCATATTCGTTATGTTTTGATTCGTCCAGCCTTCGGGATGGATCCCTCGTTCAATGGCAGCATTTTCAGCAGGGAGACCAAAAGCATCCCATCCCATAGGATGTAGAACATCATAGCCTTTCATCTGGTTGAACCGAGCTAGAACGTCGGATATCGTGTACACTCGAACATGGCCCATGTGTAAAGTTCCAGATGGGTAGGGGAACATGGGCAGTACGTAGGTCTTTTCCTTGCTGCTGCTCAATCGAACCGAAGCCTCCCTGTCCTTCCATAATTCTTTCCATCTTTCATCAATGGCTAGAAGGTCTAGCTTCTTAGCCGATTGGTTGGCATTGGCATACGTGCTTGCGGTGCGAACGGGGTGATTCCGAAACTTTTGTAGAAGGTGACGCGAGACCGTAGGTGGTCCGCCGAATCGAATATAACCTCGAATAGCACAGGAAACCCACATGGCAGCCCCAGCTCATTATCTTTGGAGGTCTCCTCTCCCCAGCTATCCATGAAGGAAAAAAGCAAACGATGAGCTCAAATAAACCCGACAGATTACTTGTTCCTGCGCCATTCCTATCCTGGCTAGTGCAGATCTTATCAGATTGATAACATGAGGTTCGGTATTCACCTAAGTGTTAAATTGAAGGCAGCAGAAGCAGATATGATTGGTTAAAACGTTGAATTGAACGAATATACGTGCGTAAAGATGATCAATTTGAGCCTTGATGATGGTGTAGCTATATGTAAAATTTTCAGATTCATATATGCCGAAGCAAGCTGACTAAGCTACATCCTGACACTAAGTTACAGCACCTACCTAGTGCAGCGACCTAGCTGAAAGGCACAGCTGGAATAACTAACGAATGTTCGTCTCTATATCCCCATCATTTTATTAGGTGACAGTTATGAGGTTGCTATTACGTCTTACTCTCACATCAAGTCATTAACCATTAACTTAGTTATTGCTACGTAAGGTTAAAAGTAACACCCGATCTAAATTACTATACAAAGTTGAACCCATGTCAGCTCGCCTACCCCCAAGGACCCCTGAATCTCTTAGATGTATCTGCCCTAAAATGTGCAGTCAAAGTTATGTTTCCAGCCTTCTCAAGCTTCAATTTGGCATTTGTCTCTTTTCGCCTCAATTGGCCAATATGCTTCGCTCGGATAGCAAGCAATGATCGAAGCTCAGGATTGGACAGATGCGCTAAACCTTTCTGATCGCCTCGACTGAGTCCTAATAACTGGGTGCAGGAAGCTGAGGTTGGTTTATCATCTTCAGTTTCAGTACTCCCTTGTTCTGTTGCATGGAGCAGCGACTGAGGAGAATCTCTGCGCCCCAGCGATTGACGATACTTATCAGACACTCGAGTACGATAGCCGTAGATTCTAACTGGAGATAGCCGCAGTAATGGGCTAATACCTGCAACTTTTGTTTTATGGTGTTCCTGGCGGAAATTATAAAAGCCGGAAGTGTGCGAAGTAATGTCGAATCTGCAATGGCCCTTCGCCATCATGTGGTGTTGAATACCTTCAACTGTTCTTCGATGAGTAGAGCACAATATGCACCTGTGGTACCCAAAAATTTCAAAGTATAGGTATCTCAGAAGGGGTGTGATGTCGGCGTCCAGGTGATCTTGATATGGTATGATGAAGCTATGCGCCTTTGACATGTGGAGAATATTGTCATCAAATGAGGCCCTTGCTTCACCACAGAAAAGGCATTGTTCAGGATCAAACTCCAACATCCAAGGTTGGTCCTCGTCTGTTTCATCTGAGTCATCTTCTGAAAGGGAATCGTGGTCTGGGTTGATGGTCTTTGCCCTTGACTGTAAGGGCAATATGGTGCTTCCAGGCTCTGCTACTCGCAGGCGAAGATTATGTATACTGCAGAAATATTAGGGATCCGTTTTGTATTTTCTTTCCAATGAGAAGATCAAACTTACTGCAATTCACTCCTGGCATGTTGTCGCCAAGCACCTTGGCTATCAAGGGGTATATTGCATAGCCTGCAAGATGAAGGGAACTTGGTATCCATATCTGCTAGTGTCTGCTCGCAGGCTGCTCCAACGTTGGCCAGTTTTATGGTATGAGATGTAATTCTTTGGTTGAACGTAAGGGGGCTGGCAAGGGAGTAGAGATTGTCAGGGGTCGAATTTGGATGGAAAGACCTTGAGTACTCGACAAAGGCCGAGCCAATCCCGTAATATATATACCATCTTGTGGCAGAGATGGGAATATAGAATGTATCGTGGTTTTTGTTTCGCCTTGAAGGCACACGTTTTCGCCACTCGTTGTTGTTCATAAAGATGCCGAATGAGCAATCATGAATCATCGGTCGGGTTCCACAAACCTTGGGCTCGAAGGTTACTAAATTTAGCTACTTCCGAGGCCCGAAAGCTTGCCTCCAATCAGAATATATTTTGGTAACCTGGCTGTATTACGTTGAAAAATCTATATACACAAACATTTAGAACACATCTATATACGCAGCACCGTACCATCCCCATCTATACCTCCACGGAAATGGTCCTTTATCACACGACCATTCAAGATCGTCTCTCTTATGATTCCCTGCACATGTTTCGGCTCTACCCTACCATACCAGATAGCTTTCCCAGCCAACGTGTTAACATCCCCCGAGTTGGATCTTAGGGAACAGGGTATGTATATAATAACGTTGCCGGCATATTTATGACCGCCAATATGACTTATCAAACCAATATTCGCGTGATACAACTTATCAACTGGGGCATTTCCAACAGTATAACCTTCATCTATCAGTACTCTGCTAAATTCTGACTCAAGTAAAGGGCCCATAACTCCACATCGTTTGTCTCGACCTCCGTGCCCACAAATCAAAATCGTAGGCGACTGATCTATGCTCTTCATAGACTTAAATGTAGTTTGAAGTTCTGGGAGCCTTTTCATTGCTTCCAATTTATCGGCGGGTAGAATTTCGTGCGCTCTATGGGGGATTATTGGGAGAAGGAATGCGCGAACGAATCGATCCAATCCATCGTCATCAAGTGGGATATCAGGAATGTACTTAGAACTTGGAAAGAGTAGGGCTGAAGCGCGAGATGTGTCTAACTTATCGGTTGAAGGTATAAAGGAAGAATTTGTAATGACAATGTTATTATAAGGCTGTAAGACAAGAAAACATTAGGATAACGCTCTTCGGATATAATTTGGGCCAGGAAAAGCTGAGGAGCAACTTACATCAGCAAACTTCCCCGTTCGAAACAGTAGTTTCTTCAATCTGCTGCCCAGTATACCCCATCCCCTATCTAGCCCATCCTCTTCTATTCGGCTTCGCCAATCTCGTTGTCCCGTGGATATGAGAACTTGTTGGGCGTAAGGCGCCATGGTGCCATTAAGATCTTGGTCATGGTCAATTTCGAGGCCGGCGGGCGTTGGTGTACAGGGGCACATCGGTTCGGGGCATGACTGCACAACGGGGAACGGTGGAGGAATAGGAATCGCGATGCGTCGTGAAGTTGAATATCGGTTACAACGTATTTGCTGAACACGATAACACTGGCTGCGTATCCCGCGCATTGTAATGTCTCTTATCTCCCCTAGAATGAAAAGACAAGAGTTTACTGTTTGCACATTAATTATTGTAGAAGACAGGTAGAATCCAAGTCTCCTTGCAAAGTGAAATTTTAGTCGCGTTGACGTCGTGAGGTTTATCTCCGCACCGATCGGGAGTATCGGGTTTTCGGCGTTAACTACCGCATCAATATGAAAGCAAGGCCTCAAGAATACTTCCATTAGAAAAAACACACTTCTTAAAGAGAAGAAAATCAGCATATTACAAAGTAATAATTAGAAGCGCTCAAGATGCTCCATCAGTCCTATACCCCAGTCTGTCCATCTCTTAATGCATTTTAGACGAAAACGACACCAACGCCTTTGAAGATTCCGTCAGCGGCCAAAACTGATAATAGAATAATCCCACCCCAGCAAACAGAAGGATGTAGTACGCCACACTCCAGCCAATTCCAGTTGCCTCATCTACCCTGCCAAATATGTTCTCGTCCTCGTCGAATTTGGCAGCCCTGATCAGAGTGCTCTCGATCGGGATTGATGTCTCAACACGGCCCCATAGACGAAGTAGACCGCAGTAATTGCATAATGAATGCACTAGCATAACGGCTAGAAGGGAGCCAGTCCTCAGGTAGAGAAAGGTGGCATACCATCCAAATATGGTAGTATAAGTGAACTGGAAGAGCGAACGGACCAGAACTGGGAGAAGTGGAGTGTCCGGCTGCGCTAGCTTAGTTTCATAGAAATGGTTAATATGCGCAATACCGAAATATAGGGGAGTCAGAAACACAATTCGGCCTGGGGACATCTTTGCCATCAGATTAATTACGATGATGATAGACCGGAAAGTTATTTCCTCAGTTATGGGGCCCTACTCGTTCATTAGCTTATGATGTACTGTGGCATTACCCAGAAAAGGATATCTTTACTGACAGCAACGTAGTTTCTCCATCCTGTCCAGGAACGAAGAGTTTGGACCAGTGTTTTTCCTCTAACCCAATTCCTCCATCTACCTTCGGCAATCCCCATTTCAAATAACGGACCCATGAACAACAAGGTTGTGAGCAAAAAACTCTTTCCGATTTCTGGCAGCCCAATTGGCCACCACCCCAGGAGTTGAAGGGCTTGTAGCGGAGTACTCCTTCCACTATGGACGATGAAATAAAATGTGGCCACGCTGCAGCAAAGACATGACACCATCACGGCTCGGATACGGGCTTTGATCAGTGACGGCGCATCACGGCTCAAGGTTGGCCCTGGCCGAGTCGCCTTGGAGATATACAATGGAGCAACATATAAAACTGTGCATAGTATCTATTGATAGCAGTTAGCACATTCCCCTGCCTCGAATCGAAACATACGTGGTCTATCAAATTTACATTGCATACGTACCGAACACCAGACAGCAGTGGTCACGGAAATAAGAGGCTCGGGTTCTTGATTCTATTATCAGAACATCGTCTGTATACTCTAAAGCAACCCGCTACCGGATCCTCCTCCCTCTTCGGTCTTCTACCGCCACGTACCTTTGTCACCATGATAGTAATGCCTCAGCCTCTCGAAGAGCCCGGAGGCCATGTTTCCGACCTTCATTAAGTAGGACAGGGCTTTCCAATAAAGCCAGGTCCAGGTTTTCGCAAAGCAAGGCAGCAAGGCAAACTCAAGAAACACAAATGTGCAGCCACAGGGAGTCGACACTGTCTCGGGGCGTGAAGACGGAGTTTTCGAGATGGTCGCCCAAAGCGTGGCCTTAACTGGCAAGGGTCATGTGCCTTGGCGGTCTGGACCTTCACTTTATTATCACCCCTAATTATTTTATTACATAACTCAAAGTACATAATCTTAATTACATAATATAATGTCACGTGAAAAGCCTGGTTTAGGTTAGTCGTCCTCGTTTCAGCCTTTTCAGCCAGCGACTCCTGACCAACAACGCCGGCGGCACTGGCGGATTTCCAAACACAACAACTCCGTTTACCCAGCGCCAGAAGAGACAAAGTGCGCTGAAAGATGGAGAACAGTTGAAAGGGTCCGAAGGCCCGAGAATGGGCTTGTTTTCTTTTTCTCATAAAAACGAACACAGGTCCCATTCCCAGCCTCCTGGCTTGTGGACCGGAATTTCGCTTGCCTTTGGGGGTGGAGTGCCTGGTTGCCAATCCTTTGTGAGTTTACTAGGAGCAATAACTAGAAAGTCAATGCCGTGCCTCCTTCTGCAAGGGCAACCCTCGCCGCGAATAGGAAGTTGAAGAATGTTGGTGACGGCGCTCCAGGACTCGCAGACGTGCAGGAGAAGAAACGGCACATCTCCAAGTGGGTACATCACGGTGAGTGCATGAAATAGCAGTGCACACAGCATATGCTTCGTTGACATTTGCATCTGCTCCATCAGACAGCTGCCGGGCTGGTTGTACAGATTCCCACCAAAATAAACAAATACAGGGAATGATTCGAGAACAGGGTACTGTTGTACCTGTTTCCAAGCACTTTAAGGTAGCTCATAATTTTTTTTTTTTTTTTGGGTTACGAGGGCCTTCGTTAATCCTCCAATAGCCTAATCATACGAAGTATCGTTACATAAATAATTTGAACTTGTATTTCCATCTTCAAAACATATTTCTTCCGAGTCGTCTGGATTCGGGACTTTTAAGGTGTGACACACAGGCGATCATAGCTTGAAGGACTGGAAATTGAGATCACTATCAATAATGTAAATGCCAGTTATATCATGTGGTATAGAAGTTATCACATGGGGTAAGCATGGTCATGAAAAGTGAGGCAAGTCGCAAAATATTCAGGGGAAAAAAGTATATTTTCCGTTGCTGAACCAATCGTAACGCGAGGAAATAGTGGCCTTCAAAATCTTTGGTTAGGAGACGAAGTTACAAAACGACCTGCATGAAAGTGAAAACCAAAAGCGAACTCGTAGGCATGGCTTGCTCATGCACCGTACCTCAACTCAAGCATCGAGGTATTCTGGATAGTCTGTATCAAATTCAAACATGCTTCTCTTCTTGCTTCAGATCATTATTATACATTGTTAAGGAGCCTAGCATGTAAGCACCCATTGGAGAAGTCAATGGCGTAAACGGCGCGAGCGCCAGAGCGGAAAGCAGGTCTCAGTCTCAGCCATCCACAAAGCCACTTGCTTCACCATAGCACTGGCTCTCTCCAAGGCTTTGGCTGGGGGCTGTATTTCTTCTTTCAAAACCAAATTCAGCCTTCTTGCTGGATAAGTATATACTCGACAATCGCAGAACTGACAAACACTGCTCAACCAAGCAATTCAACCCTGTCGCGGCAGAGGCAGTACCGAGGGCTCACACTAGCATATGGAGAAGTTTTACGGAAAAAATTGTTTATTTACACTACTTTCTCTAATGTTTTTACTCTTTTCTCCACCTGTCTCTAATTTAATCTAAATACTGTTTGTTCTTGAGAAAAAAGCTCTGTTGATTAAGTCATAGTGGGTAATCCTTATATTGCTATCATTCTAAGCAGTGGGTCTGGCGTGGTGACTTCTGGCAGCCGACTGTAACAAGGTACGCCGAGTGGAGCACGTCGTTTCCCTTCTGCAAACTCCGTACAACGACGCGCGCTGCTCGACCCCAACCAGTCAAGACGTGCGTGCCCGACCCAGGGTTCTTTCCGCACCCGACCCAGCTCTGCAGCTGTCCTTCAACCGGCACATTTCTCACCCACCCTTTTGCCTATGTTTGATTTCACCATTATCAACAACATCTTCTTCTTCTCATTCTCATCATCGTCCTCTCGAACACTACCTGATCTATATTTATCTTATCTTGATCTTATCTCGATTTCTGCCAGTGTGGGTCCCCAACTTTAAACTCAAAAGAAACGGCCCGCTCACCGCCCTCCACGTACCTGATGACTAAGACCCCGTGACTGCCTTGCGTTCTTTCTCCCTTTTTCATCTCGGCTGAGCGAATCTTTTTCTCTCCAACATCAACTCTTCGACGTCTCTCGGTCTTTTCGTTCTTCGTTCTCTCTTTGCCATTGTTTCTTGTCTGTCATTCTCTTCTTCACAGTCGCTCTTTATATATATTCATGTAATTCACCCATAATTCTACCCATTTAATAAGCTTTCTACGTGCCACCCAATTAGCACACCACGCTCACTCTAAATTTAACCGCCTTTGAAACACTTCCAGCATCAGTCTTTCAACTGCAGCACCCCCAGGGTCCAGCATCCAGCTCCTTAAGGCGGCTATCCTCTAGGCGCCCTGTCATTCATTTATTCATTAATTCGTTCTTCGACGCTCACTGCGAGACCATTCCTACTTCGATTCTTCAGCCTTAATTTCGGGATCCTTCACATCTAGAGCCGCCATATCAGCACTCCTTTCTCCAGCCGTTCGTGGAGCATTTGTTCTTATTTCTTGTTTCTATATATATATTCTTTCCCCCTCTACATACTATCACCGTTCTTCCCTCTTGGGGATTTTTTTATTTTCAACAGCCCGTTTTCCCGTGGAGTAATGCGATGAGGAATAAGTCGAGTTAGGGTCCACGATAATGTCTTTATCTTCCCCTTCATCTAGAAGGTCAACACCAAAGCGCCGTCCACTCCATCAACGAACAAACTCGCAGAACAATGCCGTCTCCCCGCCTTCGCCTGTCCATCCAGTTTCACCAACACTCCGACTGGTATCAAACAAAACTGACTACTCGGAGGATGATGATGTCTTCAGCAACCCAGACGATGTTGACATATACTCTGCTAACCCATATCCTACCAAACCCGCTCATGTACTACTGCCTCCAGGTTCCTCATCTGCTAGAGGCCGTATAACTAGAAGCGGGACTCCTTCAACAATTACTCCCTCCAATACTTGGAGTTCTAGGCCCAGTGTTTCTCCGGATCTAGAATCCTCCAGTTCCAGCCAACAACCCACCGGAAGCGCCTCGGACCTTTCCACTTTTATGGGAAACACTTCAAGCGCAATATGGGGCCAGGATCCAAAGTCGAGTAACACTACTGTCGCTCGCTCAGTCACCCCACAGGCCTCAGAGAGTGGTGATAGTGGCAACGATAACGACCAGGAGAAATCTTCTGACCGCAGTAGCGTAACCGCGCTTCCAAGGCCTGTTGCCACTACTATCAAGTTGGTCAATGAGCGGGAACGAGAGTTGTCACGATCAAGCCGTACGCCTCCAAGCAGATCTCCTCCGTCTGACGGCTCCCTCCTAATCGGATGTTCTATTACTCGTGGCTACTCGTCCTCTTCAAATTCGTCCTCGAATGTTGCCCGGATTGGGTATACATCCAGTCCTAACCTGGTGCCATTGAACAGTTCGTCGCCAAATTTGCTTCCCATTGGCTCTTCTCCTAACGTTGTCAGGACTCGCGCTTCCGAGTCTTCGTTGTTTTCGGCAAATTCGTTTGGAACGGCGATAAGGTATATCCGCAATCGAGGAGGGCAGAATACCACTTCAGAACCAGCATCCGCGGCCCCATCTGACTCCCATACTCCGTCCATCCCCTCGAGCCCCCCGGTCCCAGTGCTAAGGTCGTACCAATCGACATCAACACTTGATCTCAATGCACGGTCAAGCCAAGGGAATGTTTCCTTACCCAGCATGCCATCAGATATTGATATCCAGGCCGTTATGGACAGCGGAGTTCCTATACAGTACCCGATATTACGTCCACCCTCGTCGTCCGGCTCGTACGCAGAAACGTCCATGGTCTCCATCCCAGAGCCGTTGGCAGTAGCCCGTCCTCCAACTCGACGCTGGAACCCGGACTTGTCCTCCGTCTCGTTTGACATGTCAATTCCAATGGACGAGCGACACAATCTTCCGTCATTATCCCTCGATGGCACCCAAGGGAGATCCAGACAGGTGACTGAAACTGAGCAATCTTGGCTCTCCGCACACCAGCAATCCGAGATGCCAGATTATTCAGTAATGGATGAATCCGAGATGGATGAGGTTAGCGACCGCATTACCCATCTTCATGCCTTGCGTGTTCTAAAGCATAAGACATCCGCCACCCTCAGCTATCGGTCATCCCTCTCAAGACGAGGCTCTCTAAGCCGGTCGGGGTCAACAGCAAGTCAATTTCTAACTACTATTCCCCAGTGAGCAAAGCTATACTACCAAGGTGGAAACCTTGCCTTTCTTTCGGCTGTTTCTCTAGTTGAAGTTAGCAGACCAAATACCCCACGAGAAATCCCTGCTGTGACCCAGGTCTCCTACTCAGAGCCCTTGGAGGAATTATCAAATCAAGCTGTAGTCCGTGTACCGCCTGGAAATATCTCGCGTCCACGAACACGGCCTCGCCGAGGGAGCCAGCCTGTACAACGACAAGAGCATCTAGAGTCACAGCAAGTACGGCGGCAGGAATCGATGCCGATACCAGAAGCAGAAATACAAGTGGAGCAATCGGAACAAGCCCAGGTTGAGCCTAAACCAAAAGCCATCCGACGAGACTCTCGTGATCCGAGAACACATTGGGCCGGTATTGTTGGAGAAGATGAGATTACACCTCAGCCCTCTCGCGAAGTGACACCCAGGGGTGTCTGGTCACCACATCTGTATACAGATAAACGATTCCGTTCAACTGAGAGGAAAATATGGAAGGCTCCACCATACGACGAATCTGGCGAATATATATGGAGTAGACGAAACATGCAAGTGCTCAGTTTTTGCTTTGGTTTTATCTTTCCATTGGGTATGTTTACAACTCTTTATTGACAAGTTTGTCCATCATATTCTGACATCCTCATCCACAGCCTGGTTGATTGCCTCGTTTCTGCCTTTGCCAATCAAGCCACCATCTGTTGACAACGGAATGCCAGGGCAGCCAGATATTGAAAAAGCGGCTGCTCACCGAGCAGTCCTGGCTGATAATTTACGTTACGAAAACGCCCGATGGTGGCGGAATCTGAACCGTTGCATGACACCAGTTGGCTTGTCAATCATTATAATAGTTGTATGTTCATTAAAAATTTCTCCATATAATTATGATCCCTCTACTAATACCCATAATAGATCACACTATCCGTTCTTGGATCACGAAACGCCCTATGATACATGACCTCGTTTTTTGATTTCATGTTGTAAAACAACATTAATTAGTATTTATGCCCTTACGCTTCTAATACGGCAACGGATTCCTATATGGCACGTTTATATATATATACAACCGTTTATGGTCCCACGTTTTCTATGATGGTTTGGCTTTTTTATATTCGCTTTCTTTTTCCAATTTTCGTCTTTTGCGTCTTACCAAAACAATGCACGTTTAGGAGAATGATTTTCTCCTTTATACGATTTAACGAAAGCGCGCAAATCCCTTGCTTCCGTCTTTACTTTCGGGTCCTTTCATCTGCATTATACCTCTATTGACTTTTATTTGATTCCCCCTTAAACCCTACTGTGTATACCTTATTATTAGTTTCTATTCCCACACACTCGCCTCTGCTTATGGCCCCTTTATTCGTTGAAACTATTAGTTTCTGGTTCTTCAACCATCTTTTTCTTGCCATTTGACTTTATACCATATTTTACCACCCACCTTCCCTTTTGCGATCAAATTGCCAAACTCAACGCTTGCTTTCTTCTATACGCACTACGCCTATAAAAATTGCAACCCTTTTTGTCACTATATATCCATATCAGGTGGCTTGACACAATATGTTGAAAATGGATGTAAAAAAAGCCGATTAATATTTGAAAATACGTTTTCGTTCTTCTATTTCTGGCAATGTTCACCACACCATGTCAGCCCTCCCCATCCTTCTCTATGATGACATGTTATTACTTCTTCTCTACTCTGATGACCAACCAAAATCAAACCAATTATTCGAGTGGATGGCAAGTTGTGCGCATAGTAGATGTCGTTCTAGGGTATAAACATAGGGCGTGCTTCAAAATCGTTGAGATCCTAGGAGAATGAGCAACCAAGATAAGCAGTCAACAATCCTCCTTCCTCTCTAATTAGGGCATAGTAGCAGCAAAGACGCATGCAAAACAGGGCGTAGTAGCCAGGATATAGCACCGCGGAACCATACAATATTATTATATCTCATTACGGCATATTAAAAGGGAGCCTTGCCTAGCTTCTGCTCAAGGACGTTCCGCAGTTCTGCACCTGTAGGCATCGTGACCACACTGCCACGTCGTCTCCTGGTTTCGATCTCCTTCTTGATCTCATTCACGGCATCTTCGACGTCCTGCGCCAAATCATTGGGCAGACCGAGGGGTTGCTCGGTGTATGGTGTTTGGCCAGCCTGCACCTCCCTGGCATCAGCCTGAGCCTTCTCCCTTGCTCTGACAGCAGCAGCTTCATTAGCGGCTTGCCTATCGGATGGTTTGCCAGGTACTTCTGCACCCTTGCCAGTAGCAACCTTGTTGCGTTTGTTTAGCTGCGGAT
>NW_003456421.1:248349-250803 GCF_000151425.1 Trichophyton rubrum CBS 118892 | reverse complement strand
ACCTGCAACAACGAAGGGAAGAACAGCACGTATCCGGCAAAATCAAGCAAGCTGGGGAACTCCTTGATGGCAGCGTGTTTCTGGGCCTCACTGAGTTGGCTGTCGGGTAATCGGCCGTCATGCACGTTCCAGCAGAACGCACTCAGTTTCATGACCAGCACCATCTGGGCACCGGTGACATCGATGGAAGTAGGGTCGTTGACGATTTGTCTAATTATATGGCTGACGGACATGTATCCAATGAGGTATGTGAAGCCAACCCAGGGCATCATGGAGCCGTCAACGTAGTATGCGATTGCATATGCTCCTGCGGAGCAGTAGAGGAGGGTGCGGACGCCATCCCAGAGATCAAAGAGACCGACCAGGTAGAAGAGCGAGACGGCGATGATGAAGGCGTTTTTCTTCCAGGGTTGAGAGTCCGGGAGTCTCTTTAGTATAGCTGCGAGGGGGTACGAGAGGAGGAACGAGGTGATGAGTTTTACTACTGTGAATTAGGACAAGAGGACCTAAATATGAAGTAGGGAGTAAAAGTGAGTACATACGCTCATCAGCAGATGCGCCGATTACCTCTCCAGCGGCGGCGAAAGCTGTTGTTGAAGAGTCAATAACGAGATATGAGCAGGTAGAGAGGACATTTTTTCGTGTGGGAGGGACGAACGGGCGTTGATATAGGGCAGCATCTTTGGCAGCTTGCACTTGCAGCTAGCTAGCTGGCTAGGAGGAGTCAACAGAGGGTAAAAATGGAGCGGAACATCGCAGGGAGAGACGAAAGAAAGGATTGAAGGATGGAGGGAAAAGAAAGACGATATCAAAATTGCATGTAGGGCTGGATGGAGCTCCAGGTTGTTGAGCTTCAACGCTTTTTTAGCGGACAAACGTTGATCCTGTCCTGCTGATAATCCAACGTGATTGAAGATGAAGCGGACAAAGACGAAGAGGAAGACGAGGATAAAGATAGCAGTAGTGTCCTGACGAGTCTGATGAAGCTCAGCTGATAGATAGAAACGAGTATGCTACAAGAGATGCTTCAACCGAGATATATGACCAAAAGAAGCCTTGCCAAAAGAGCAGTACTAGAAGATGCCACATGCCACGCTTGCAACGAGATATAATTACACACATAGACATATACACGTTCACCCTCGAGGGGGCCGTCAGTTCGTCTTGGAGTCCGAGTCCTTGTTTGTGTTCTTGTTATCGTGTAGGATGCGAACGACGTCCTTGTTGAAGATGTACTGGAGGCCGGACCAGGAGGTAGTAAAGGCGACGAGATATCTAGCACAGTTAGTAAAGAAAAAGACGAAGACATTCATGAAAGAGTCAAAAAAGAAAGGAAGAATAAAAAATATCCAAAAACATACGACAGTCGGGATTCGCTGGTGGTCACCCACCCAACTACTAACCGACCGGCAAGTGGCTTAAGTACAGCTGAGCGGACGGGAAGCTCTGTTTTCCACTTCCTGTGGTCGTATGTACTGAGTGCTTGCTGCAGCGTAGTTTTATGCCGGGGATAAAGTGTAGATAGAAGCAAGAGCAAAGAGCAAAACAACTCACTGTAACCCAACCATGCCCTCCTGCAGGTACCAGGCCGTCATCATGGCCTCGGGAAGCACAGGCATGGCCATCGCAGAGCCCAGCAGAGCAAGCTGCAGCGCCGTGTTAACCTTGGACACCTCCGTGGGCTTGACTTCGGCCGAAGGAAGAGAGAAGTCCCAGTATCGCTTCATGGTCTTAGGCGGAGGCAGAGAAATCCATCTGTAGTATATGGCTGCAAACCCGAGCCCGACGTCGCGAGCCAGTATAAGACCAGCCAACCACACTTACCACCGTTAGTTAGCCAGTATGCTACAACGCTTATATTCGGGTGCGAAGTGAATTGAGAAACGTACTCGGGATAGCAGCCTTCATGGCAAGACAAACGACGCCGATGGTCATCAGGAACTTATCGGCCATGGGGTCGATGACGGTCCCAACGACAGTCTGCTGGTTCCATCTTCTGGCGATGTAGCCGTCCACCAGGTCGGTGACGGCGGCATAGGCAAAGAGCGAGAGGGCCAGAGTATGGCTGCCTGTGAGGATGGAGTAGCCGATTACGGGGGCGGCTACCAGACGTGAAGCAGTGAGGATGTTGGGTATAGTGTAGATGTTCTCATGCACGACAGCCTTGGTAGCCGGTTTTTCCTTTTCCTTTTCGTTTCCCGTGTTCTGCCCAGAAGCAGCGGTGGGGTGGTGCACCCACCTCCGCGGCACGAACGAGTAAGGTGACGCTCTGCCGGATCCATCAGTATGGGGTGTATCATATGGTGTGCGGTATGGAGGTGTGGGTGTGGTATCAATCAATCAGCAGACCGGCACTGCCGACCAGTAACAGGACAAAGGCAGGGAAATGCGAATGCCAAGCGAGACGAGACAGAGCCCAAGGGGGTACGGGAAGAGTAAAGGGGGGTGGGGGGG
>NW_003456421.1:246209-247756 GCF_000151425.1 Trichophyton rubrum CBS 118892 | reverse complement strand
TAGCACGCATGTATGTACCATCTGTATTATATGAGCGTAGAGAGCGTGGGGTGTTGGGCAAGATTGGAGATACTTGCTAGCGACGAAGCAAAAAAGGAGAGAGAAAAAAAGCTGGGACGGAGAGCGCTTTTCTCTGGATTCTGATTGGCTGCGACAAGCGCGGCGGCATGCGAGCTGAAGATTACATAATACTGCTTAGTAAATGGGGTAAAGCTGAGTCAGCTTTTTAATTTTTGCCTCGCGAAAAAGCGCAAAAAGAGAAGAAAAAGTCGATTTAAAAGATGTAAGAAGACAGAGAAGATTGAAGTAGATTGGATGATAGAGTAGATGTGAGTGAGATGGTAGAGTAGCTTCCGAGACGATGAGCAGCCCTACAGCCGCGCAAGGAGAGAAATCGAGATAGATGCATAAAGTGCGCTCCGGCAGCTCGTCAGGAAGTTACATTACATTACATTCATACACACATTCATACGGACATGCATCAAAACGTAACTCAAGCAAGCAGTTCTTCACGACGAAACTCAATTCCAGCAACGAAAAAGCAAGCATGAAGAAGTCTAAAAGTCACCCGGCCTCGACCATCGATATATCGGTAAACAACATGGTACCGCCCATCCGATCGGGAACAAGATAGTAGAAGGGAGGTAGCGGATGGATGGGCCGTTTGCGCTTTATCCTGCCTCCCATGCATGGCCTGGCGTCCAAGAATGGGTGGTTTTGCGTGCAGCTGTCTGCGTCTTAGACGGGCATATAGAGAGGACAATTACGGGGATGATCCCACCGCCACCGAGGGAAGGGAAAGGGAAAGGGATCGGGCTGATCTCCGTGCATCTACAACCCTACAGCGAGCATCACACTTGTACTTGTACCCGGTACGGTATGCTTGGTGAGTTGAGTGTGTTGGAGGTTAAGAGTAAGGGTGAGAAGATAACGTAAGATCCGCCAGGGCAGGAAAGTAAGGCAGCAAGTCAAGAATAGAGGCCATCCACGGTTAAGGGTAGGCGGGGAGGAGAGAGAGGTAGGTTGGATGGTGATAGATGGTGAACAGTGGCAGGTAGTGCTGGTAATTCTTCTTCTCCCCGAGTCCTTGCCTTGCCACCCGTCCATCCGCCGTGTCCCGTCCGCCACACATATACACATATATACTACGATCAAAAAGATGTACAGCCGAGGCCAAGCCCAGTGTTAGAGCAGAGGAGAGATGTAGAGTGAAGTATAGTAAATATTTGATAGGAAGGTTAAGTAAAGCAGTAAGTACGTACGGGGTCAGTTAATGTGCATCAACAGGGGAAGCAGTAATAGAAAAAAAAAAAAGGAAAAGGGGGTCGAAAAAGCGAGATAAGCCACTCGAAGAAACAGCAGAAAGGAAAGGATAATCCAAGATCAACAAGAAAGACAGAAGGACAGACAAGGCAGATAAGGGAAGGGCAAGGGGGGGGGGCTTGGGGTTGGGCAGAGCATGGGCAGGGGGGGAGAGAGAGAACTGACAGACAACTTGGAGTAAAGAAACAGAAAAACAGGGCAGAGACAGGAGAGGACATTGAATC